>NC_073241.2:9361428-9663214 GCF_029281585.2 Gorilla gorilla gorilla
TTCCATTCCATTACTTTCCATTCCATTCCATTCCAATCCATTCCATTCTACTCGGGTTGACTCCATTCCATTCCATTCCATTCCATTCCATTCCATTCCATTATATTCCATTCTATTCCATTCGATTCCGTTCGATTCCATTCCATTCCATTCCATTCCATTCCATTCCATTCCATTCCATTCGATTCCATTCCATTCCATTCGATTCCATTCCATTCCATTCCATTCCATTCCATTCCAATCCATTCCATTCTACTCGGGTTGATTCCATTCCATTCCATTCCATTCCATTCCATTCCATTCCATTCCATTCCATTCCATTCCATTCCTTTCCATTCCAACCCATTCCATTCTACTCGGGTTGATTCCATTCCATTCCATTCCATTCCATTCCATTCCAATCCATTCCATTCTACTCGGGTTGATTCCATTCCATTCCTTTCCATTCCAATCCATTCCATTCCATTCCATTCCATTCCATTCCATTCCATTCCATTCCATTCCGTTCCTTTGTATTCCATTCCATTCCATTCCATTCCATTCCATTCCATTCCACTCCACTCCATTCCATTCCATTCCATTCCATTCCATTCCATTCCATTCCATTCCATTCCACTCTATTCCATTCCGTTCTACTCGGCTTGAATCCATTGAGTTCCGTTCCGTTCCGTTCCGTCCCGACACGTCCCGTCCCGTCCCGTCCCATCCCGTCCCGTCCCGTCCCGTCCCGTGCCGTTGTACTCGGGTTTATTCCATTCCACTCCGTTCCGTTCCTTTCCGTTCCCTTCCATTCAGTTCCACGCGGGTTGATTCAATTCCATTCTATTCTATTCCATTCCATTCCATTCCATTCCATTCCATTCCATTCCATTCCATTCCATTTTACTCGGGTTGATTCCATGCCGTTCCGTTCCGTTCCATTCAGTCCCATCCCAACGCGTCCCGTCCCGTCCCGTCCCATTCCATTCCATTCTGATCGGGTTGATTCCGTTCCATTCCGTTCCGTTCCTTTCCGTTCCATTCCATTCCGTTACACGCGGGTTGATTCAATTCCATTCTATTACATTGAATTCCATTCCATTCCATTCCATTCCATTCTACTCGGATTGATTGCATTCCATTCCATTCCATTCCAGTCCATTCCAATCCATTCCATTCTACTCGGGTTGATTCCATTCCATTCCATTCCATTCCATTCCATTCCATTCCATTCCATTCCATACCATTGCGTTCCATTCGATTCGATTCCATTCCATTCCATTCCAATCCATTCCATTCTACTTGGGTTCATTCCATTCCATTCCATTCCATTCCATTCGATTCCATTCGATTCCATTCCATTCCATTCCATTCCATTCTGTTCTACTCGGGTTGATTCCATTCCATTCCATTCCATTCCATTCCATTCCATTGCGTTCCATTCTATTCCATTCGATTCCATTCCATTCCATTCCATTCCATTCCAATCCACTCCATTCTACTTGGGTTCATTCCATTCCATTCCATTCCATTCCATTCGATTCCATTCGATTCCATTCCATTCCATTCCATTCCATTCTGTTCTACTCGGGTTGATTCCACTCCATTCCATTCCATTCCATTCCATTCTATTCCATTCCATTCCATTCGATTCCATTCTATTCCATTCGATTCCATTCCATTCCATTTCATTTTATTCCAATCCATTGCATTCCATTCTATTCCATTGAATTCCATTCCATTCCATTCCATTCCATCCAATTCCATTCCTTTCCATTCCAATCCATTCCATTCTACTCGGGTTGATTCCATTCCATTCCATTCTATTCCATTCGATTCCATTCCATTCCATTCCATTCCATTCAATTCCGTTCTACTCGGGTTGATTCCATTCTATTCCATTCCATTCCGTTCGATTCCATTCGATTCCATTCGATTCCATTCCATTCCATTCCATTCCATCCAATTCCATTCCTTTCCATTCCAATCCATTCCATTCTACTCGGGTTGATTCCATTCCATTCCATTCCATTCCATTCCATTCGATTCCATTCCATTCCATTCCATTCCATTCCATTCCGTTCTACTCGGGTTGATTCCATTCTATTCCATTCCATTCCGTTCGATTCCATTCGATTCCATTCGATTCCATTCCATTCCATTCCATTCCATTCCATTCCATTCCATTCCATTCCATTCCATTTCATTCCAAACCATTCCATTCTACTCGGGTTCATCATTCCATTCCATTCCATTCCATTCCATTCCACTCGGGTTCTTTCCATTCCATTCCATTCCATTCCATTCCATTCCATTCCATTCCGTTCTAATCATGTTGATTTCCATTCCATTCCATTCCATTCCATTCCATTCCATTCCATTCCACTCCATTCCATTCCGTTCTATTCGGGTTGATTCCATTCCATTCCATTCCATTCCATTCCATTCCATTCCATTCCATTCCATTCCATTCCATTCCATTCCATTCCATTCTATTCCATTCCGTTCTACTCGGCTTGAATCCATTGAGTTCCGTTCCGTTCCGTTCCGTCCCGACACGTCCCGTCCCGTCCCGTCCCGTCCCGTCCCATCCCGTCCCGTCCCGTCCCGTGCCGTTGTACTCGGGTTGATTCCTTTGCATTCCGTTCCGCTCGTTTCCATTCCGTTCCATTCCATTCCACGCGGGTTGGTTCAATTCCATTCTATTCTATTCTATTCCTTTCCATTCCATTCCATTCTACTCGGGTTGATTCCATGCCGTTCCATTCCGTTCCATTCCGTCCCATCCCGACCCGTCCCATCCCGTCCCGTCCCGTCCCATCCCGTTCCGTTCCACATGGGTTGATTCAATTCCTTTCGGTTACATTGAATTCCATTCCATTCCATTCCATTCCATTCCATTCCATTCCATTCCATTCCATTCCTTTCCATTCCAATCCATTCCATTCTACTCGGGTTGATTCCATTCCATTCCAATTCATTCCATTCCATTCCATTCCATTCCATTCCATTCCATTCCATTCAGTTTCATTCCATTCCATTCCATTCCAATCCATTCCTTTCCATTCCATTCCATTCCATTCCATTCCATTCCATTCTATTCCATCACATTCTACTACATTGAATTCCATTCCATTCCATTCAATTCCATTCCATTCCATTCCTTTCCATTCCATTCGATTCCATTCCATTCCATTCCATTCCATTCCATTCCGTTCTACTCGGGTTGATTCCATTCTATTCCATTCCATTCCGTTCGATTCCATTCGATTCCATTCGATTCCATTCCATTCCATTCCATTCCTTTCCATTCCATTCTATTCCATTGAATACCATTCCATTCCATTCCATTCCATTCCATTCCATTCCATTCCATTCCGTTCTACTCTGATTGACTCCATTCCATTCCATTCCATTCCATTCCATTCCATTCCATTCCATTCCATTCCATTCGATTCCATTCCATTCCATTCCATTCCATTTCTTTCCATTCCATTCCAATACATTCCATTCTACTCTGGTTGATTCCATTCCATTCCATTCCATTCCATTCCATTCCATTCGTCTCCATTCGATTCCATTCGATTCCATTCCATTCTATTCCATTGAATTCCATTCCATTCCATTCCATTCCATTCCATTCTATTCCATTCCATTCCATTCCATTCCGTTCTACTCGGGTTGATTCCATTCCATTCCATTCCATTCCATTCCATTCCATTCCACTCCATTCCATTCGATTCCATTCGATTCCATTCCATTCCATTCCATTCCATTCCAATCCCTTCCATTCTACTCGGGTTGATTCCATTCCATTCCATTCCATTCCATTCCATTCCATTCCATTCCATTCCATTCCATTCCATTGCATTCCATTAGATTCCATTCGATTCCATTCCATTCGATTCCATTCGATATCATTCGATTCCATTCCATCCCATTCCATTCCATTCCATTCCATTCCGTTCTACTCGGGTTGATTCCATTCCATTCCATTCCATTCCATTCCATTCCATTCTATTCCATTCCATTCGATTCCATTCCATTCCATTCCATTCCATTTCATTCCAAACCATTCCATTCTACTCGGGTTCATCATTCCATTCCATTCCATTCCATTCCATTCCACTCGGGTTCTTTCCATTCCATTCCATTCCATTCCATTCCATTCCATTCCATTCCGTTCTACTCAGGTTGATTTCCATTGCATTCCATTCCATTCCATTCCATTCCATTCCATTCCATTCCATTCCATTCCATTCCATTCCACTCCATTCCATTCCGTTCTATTCGGGTTGATTCCATTCCATTCCATTCCATTCCATTCCATTCCATTCCATTCCATTCCATTCCATTCCATTCTATTCCATTCCGTTCTACTTGGCTTGAATCCATTGAGTTCCGTTCCGTTCCGTTCCGTCCCGACACGTCCCGTCCCGTCCCGTCCCGTCCCGTCCCATCCCGTCCCGTCCCGTCCCGTGCCATTGTACTCGGGTTGATTCCATTCCACTCCGTTCCGTTCATTTCCGTTCCGTTCCATTCAGTTCCACGCGGGTTGATTCAATTCCATTCTATTCCATTCCATTCCATTCCATTCCATTCTACTCGGGTTGATTCCATGCCGTTCCGTTCCGTTCCATTGCGTCCCATCCCGACGCGTCCCGTCCCGTCCCGTCCCGTCAAATTACGTTCCGTTCTGATCGGGTTGATTCCGTTCCATTCCGTTCCGTTCCTTTCCGCTCCGTTCCATTCCGTTACACGCGGGTTGATTCAATTCCATTCTATTACATTGAATTCCATTCCATTCCATTCCATTCCATTCTACTCGGATTGATTGCATTCCATTCCATTCCATTCCAGTCCATTCCAATCCATTCCATTCTACTCGGGTTGATTCCATTCCATTCCATTCCATTCCATTCCATTCCATTCCATTCCATTCCATTCCATTCCACTCGGGCTCATTCCATTCCATTCCATTCCATTCCATTCCATTCCATTCCATTCCATTCCATTCCATTCCATTCCATTCCGTTCTACTCGGGTTGATTTCCATTCCATTCCATTCCATTCCATTCCACTCCATTCCATTCCAGTCCATTCCATTCCATTCCATTCCATTCCATTCCATTCCATTCCATTCCATTCCTTTCCATTTATTCCATTCCGTTCTACTCGGGTTGATTCCACTGAGTTTGGTTACGTTACGTTCCGTCCCATCCCGTCCCGTCCCGTCCCGTTCCGTTTTACTCGGGTTGATTCCTTTGCATTCCGTTCCGCTCGTTTCCATTCCGTTCCATTCCGTTCCACGCGGGTTGGTTCAATTCCATTCTATTCTATTCTATTCCTTTCCATTCCATTCCATTCTACTCGGGTTGATTCCATGCCGTTCCATTCCATTCCATTCCATTCCATTCCATTCCATTCCATTCCATTCCATTCCATTCCAATCCATTCCATTCTACTCGGGTTGATTCCATTCCATTCCATTCCATTCCATTCCATTCCATTCCATTCCATTCCATTCCATTCCATTCCAACCCATTCCGTTCTACTCGGGTTGATTCCATTCCATTCCATTCCATTCCATTCCATTCCAATCCATTCCATTCTACTCGGGTTGATTCCATTCCATTCCTTTCCATTGCAATCCATTCCATTCCATTCCATTCCATTGCATTCCATTCCTTTCCTTTCTATTCCATTCCATTCCATTCCATTCCATTCCATTCCATTCCATTCCATTCCATTCCATTCCATTCCATTCCATTCCATTCCATTCCATTCCATTCCATTCCATTCCATTCCATTCCACTCTATTCCATTCCGTTCTACTCGGCTTGAATCCATTGAGTTCCGTTCCGTTCCGTTCCGTCCCGACACGTCCCGTCCCGTCCCGTCCCATCCCGTCCCGTCCCGTCCCGTCCCGTGCCGTTCTACTCGGGTTGATTCCATTCCATTCCATTCCATTCCATTCCATTCCATTCCATTCCATTCCATTCCATTCCATTCTATTCCATTGAATTCCATTCCATTCCATTCCATTCCATTCCATTCCATCCAATTCCATTCCTTTCCATTCCAATCCATTCCATTCTACTCGGGTTGATTCCATTCCATTCCATTCCATTCCATTCCATTCGATTCCATTCCATTCCATTCCATTCCATTCCATTCCGTTCTACTCGGGTTGATTCCATTCTATTCCATTCCATTCCGTTCGATTCCATTCGATTCCATTCCATTCCATTCCATTCCCTTCCATTCCATTCTATTCCATTGAATACCATTCCATTCCATTGCATTCCATTCCATTCCATTCCATTCCATTCCGTTCTACTCTGATTGACTCCATTCCATTCCATTCCATTCCATTCCATTCCATTCCATTCCATTCCATTCGATTCCATTCCATTCCATTCCATTCCATTCCATTCCATTCCATTCCAATACATTCCATTCTACTCTGGTTGATTCCATTCCATTCCATTCCATTCCATTCCATTCCATTCGTCTCCATTCGATTCCATTCGATTCCATTCCATTCTATTCCATTGAATTCCATTCCATTCCATTCCATTCCATTCCATTCTATTCCATTCCATTCCATTCCATTCCGTTCTACTCGGGTTGATTCCATTCCATTCCATTCCATTCCATTCCATTCCATTCCATTCCACTCCATTCCATTCGATTCCATTCGATTCCATTCCATTCCATTCCATTCCATTCCAATCCATTCCATTCTACTCGGGTTGATTCCATTCCATTCCATTCCATTCCATTCCATTCCATTCCATTCCATTCCATTCCATTCCATTGCATTCCATTCGATTCCATTCGATTCCATTCCATTCGATTCCATTCGATATCATTCGATTCCATTCCATCCCATTCCATTCCATTCCATTCCATTCCGTTCTACTCGGGTTGATTCCATTCCATTCCATTCCATTCCATTCCATTCCATTCCATTCCATTCCATTCCATTCGATTCCATTCCATTCCATTCCATTCCATTTCATTCCAAACCATTCCATTCTACTCGGGTTCATCATTCCATTCCATTCCATTCCATTCCATTCCACTCGGGTTCTTTCCATTCCATTCCATTCCATTCCATTCCATTCCATTCCATTCCATTCCATTCCGTTCTACTCAGGTTGATTTCCATTCCATTCCATTCCATTCCATTCCATTCCATTCCATTCCATTCCATTCCATTCCATTCCACTCCATTCCATTCCGTTCTATTCGGGTTGATTCCATTCCATTCCATTCCATTCCATTCCATTCCATTCCATTCCATTCCATTCCATTCCATTCTATTCCATTCCGTTCTACTCGGCTTGAATCCATTGAGTTCCGTTCCGTTCCGTTCCGTCCCGACACGTCCCGTCCCGTCCCGTCCCGTCCCGTCCCATCCCGTCCCGTCCCGTCCCGTGCCGTTGTACTCGGGTTGATTCCATTCCACTCCGTTCCGTTCATTTCCGTTCCGTTCCATTCAGTTCCACGCGGGTTGATTCAATTCCATTCTATTCCATTCCATTCCATTCCATTCCATTCCATTCCATTCCATTCCATTCCATTCTACTCGGGTTGATTCCATGCCGTTCCGTTCCGTTCCATTGCGTCCCATCCCGACGCGTCCCGTCCCGTCCCGTCCCGTCAAATTACGTTCCGTTCTGATCGGGTTGATTCCGTTCCATTCCGTTCCGTTCCTTTCCGTTCCGTTCCATTCCGTTACACGCGGGTTGATTCAATTCCATTCTATTCTATTCTATTCCTTTCCATTCCATTCCATTCTACTCGGGTTGATTCCATGCCGTTCCATTCCGTTCCATTCCGTCCCATCCCGACCCGTCCCATCCCGTCCCGTCCCGTCCCATCCCGTTCCGTTCCACATGGGTTGATTCAATTCCTTTCGGTTACATTGAATTCCATTCCATTCCATTCTACTCGGATTGATTCCATTCCATTCCATTCCATTCCATTCCATTCCATTCCATTCCATTCCATTCCATTCCTTTCCATTCCAATCCATTCCATTCTACTCGGGTTGATTCCATTCCATTCCAATCCATTCCATTCCATTCCATTCCATTCCATTCCATTCCATTCCATTCCATTCAGTTTCATTCCATTCCATTCCATTCCATTCCATTCCTTTCCATTCCATTCCATTCCATTCCATTCCATTCTATTCCATTACATTCTACTACATTGAATTCCATTCCATTCCATTCCATTCCATTCCATTCCATTCCATTCCTTTCCATTCCATTTAGTTCTACTCGGGTTGATTCCATTCCATTCCATTCCATTCCATTCCATTCCATTCCATTCCATTGCATTCCATTCCATTCCACTCCATTACTTTCCATTCCATTCCATTCCAATCCATTCCATTCTACTCGGGTTGACTCCATTCCATTCCATTCCATTCCATTCCATTCCATTCCATTCCATTCCATTATATTCCATTCTATTCCATTCGATTCCGTTCGATTCCATTCCATTCCATTCCATTCCATTCCATTCCATTCCATTCCATTCGATTCCATTCCATTCCATTCCATTCCATTCCATTCCATTCCATTCCAATCCATTCCATTCTACTCGGGTTGATTCCATTCCATTCCATTCCATTCCATTCCATTCCATTCCATTCCATTCCATTCCATTCCATTCCATTCCATTCCATTCCATTCCTTTCTATTCCATTCCATTCCATTCCATTCCATTCCATTCCATTCCATTCCATTCCATTCCATTCCATTCCATTCCATTCCATTCCTTTCCATTCCAACCCATTCCGTTCTACTCGGGTTGATTCCATTCCATTCCATTCCATTCCATTCCATTCCATTCCATTCCATTCCATTCCAATCCATTCCATTCCATTCCATTCCATTCCATTCCATTCCATTCCATTCCTTTCTATTCCATTCCATTCCATTCCATTCCATTCCATTCCATTCCATTCCATTCCATTCCATTCCATTCCATTCCATTCCATTCCATTCCGTTCTACTCGGGTTGATTCCACTCCATTCCATTCCCTTCCATTCCATTCCATTCCATTCCATTCCATTCCATTCCATTCCATTCCATTCCTTTCCATTCCAACCCATTCCTTTCTACTCGGGTTGATTCCATTCCATTCCATTCCATTCCATTCCATTCCATTCCATTCCATTCCATTCCATTCGATTCCATTCGATTCCATTCCATTCCATTCCATTCCATTTCATTCCAAACCGTTCCATTCTACTCGGATTCATCATTCCATTCCATTCCATTCCATTCCATTCCACTCAGGTTCATTCCATTCCATTCCATTCCATTCCATTCCATTCCATTCCATTCCATTCCATTCCGTGCTACTCAGGTTGATTTCCATTCCATTCGATTCCATTCGATTCCATTCCATTCCATTCCATTCCATTCCATTCCATTCCATTCCATTCCATTCCATTCCATTCCATTCCTTTCCATTTACTCCATTGCGTTCTACTCGGGTTGATTCCATTGAGTTTGGTTCCGTTCCGTTCCGTCCCGTCCCGTCCCGTGCCGTTTTACTCGGGTTGATTCCTTTCCATTCCGTTCCGCTCGTTTCCGTTACGTTCCATTCTGTTCCACGCGGGTTGGTTCAATTCCATTCTATTCTATTCTATTCCTTTTCTTTCCATTCCATTCCATTCCATTCCATTCTACTAGGGTTGATTCCATGCCATTCCGTTCCGTTCCATTCCGTCTCATCCCGACCCATCCCATCCCGTCCCATCCCGTCCCATCCCGTTCCGTTCCACATGGGTTGAATCAATTCCTTTCGGTTACATTGAATTCCATTCCATTCCATTCTACTCGGATTGATTCCATTCCATTCCATTCCATTCCATTCCATTCGATTCCATTCCATTCCATTCCTTTCCATTCCAATCCATTCCATTCTACTCGGGTTGATTCCATTCTATTCCATTCCATTCCATTCCATTCCATTCCATTCCATTCCATTCCATTCCATTCCATTCCATTCCATTCCATTCGTTTCTACTCGGGTTGATTCCATTCTATTCCATTCCATTCCGTTCGATTCCATTTGATTCCATTCGATTCCATTCCATTCCATTCCATTCCCTTCCATTCCATTCTATTCCATTGAATTCCATTCCATTGCATTCCATTCCATTCCATTCCGTTCTACTCTGATTGATTCCATTCCATTCCATTCCATTCCATTCCATTCCATTCCATTCCATTCCATTCCATTCGATTCCATTCCATTCCATTCCATTCCATTCCATTCCATTCCATTCCATTCCATTCCATTCCAATACATTCCATTCTACTCTGGTTGATTCCATTCCATTCCATTCCATTCCATTCCATTCGTCTCCATTCAATTCCATTCGATTCCATTCCATTCTATTCCATTGAATTCCATTCCACTCCATTCCATTCCATCCAATTGCATTCCTTTCCATTCCAATCCATTCCATTCTACTCGGGTTGATTCCATTCCATTCCATTCCATTCCATTCCATTCGATTCCATTCCATTCCATTCCATTCCATTCCATTCCATTCCATTCCGTTCTATTCGGTTTGATTCCATTCTATTCCATTCCATTCCGTTCGATTCCATTCGATTCCATTCGATTCCATTCCATTCCATTCCATTCCCTTCCATTCCATTCTATTCCATTGAATTCCATTCCATTCCATTGCATTCCATTCCATTCCATTCCATTCCATTCCATTCCATTCCGTTCTACTCTGATTGACTCCATTCCATTCCATTCCATTCCATTCCATTCCATTCCATTCCATTCCATTCCATTCCATTCGATTCCATTCGATTCCATTCCATTCCATTCCATTCCATTCCATTCCATTCCATTCCATTCCATTCCTTTCCATTCCAACCCATTCCTTTCTACTCGGGTTGATTCCATTCCATTCCATTCCATTCCATTCCATTCCATTCCATTCCATTCCATTCCATTCCATTCCATTCCATTCGATTCCATTCCATTCCATTCCATTTCATTCCAAACCGTTCCATTCTACTCGGATTCATCATTCCATTCCATTCCATTCCGTTCTACTCAGGTTGATTTCCATTCCATTCCATTCCATTCCATTCCATTCCATTCCATTCCTTTCCACTCCATTCCATTCCGTTCTATTCGGGTTGATTCCATTCCATTCCATTCCATTCCATTCCATTCCATTCTATTCCATTCCGTTCTACTCGGCTTGAATCCATTGAGTTCCGTTCCGTTCCGTTGCGTCCCGACACGTCCCGTCCCGTCCCGTCCCGTCCCGTCCCATCCCGTCCCGTCCCGTCCCGTGCCGTTGTACTCGGGTTGATTCCATTCCACTCCGTTCCGTTCATTTCCGTTCCGTTCCATTCAGTTCCACGCGGGTTGATTCAATTCCATTCTATTCCATTCCATTCCATTCCATTCCATTCCATTCCATTCCATTCCATTCCATTCCATTCTACTCGGGTTGATTCCATGCCGTTCCGTTCCGTTCCATTGCGTCCCATCCCGACGCGTCCCGTCCCGTCCCGTCCCGTCAAATTACGTTCCGTTCTGATCGGGTTGATTCCGTTCCATTCCGTTCCGTTCCTTTCCGTTCCGTTCCATTCCGTTACACGCGGGTTGATTCAATTCCATTCTATTACATTGAATTCCATTCCATTCCATTCCATTCCATTCTACTCGGATTGATTGCATTCCATTCCATTCCATTCCAGTCCATTCCAATCCATTCCATTCTACTCGGGTTGATTCCATTCCATTCCATTCCATTCCATTCCATTCCATTCCATTCCATTCCATTCCATTCCACTCGGGCTCATTCCATTCCATTCCATTCAATTCCATTCCATTCCATTCCATTCCATTCCATTCCGTTCTACTCGGGTTGATTTCCATTCCATTCCATTCCATTCCATTCCACTCCATTCCATTCCATTCCATTCCATTCCATTCCATTCCATTCCATTCCTTTCCATTTATTCCATTCCGTTCTACTCGGGTTGATTCCATTGAGTTTGGTTACGTTCCGTTCCGTCCCATCCCGTCCCGTCCCGTCGCGTTCCGTTTTACTCGGGTTGATTCCTTTGCATTCCGTTCCGCTCGTTTCCATTCCGTTCCATTCCGTTCCACGCGGGTTGGTTCAATTCCATTCTATTCTATTCTATTCCTTTCCATTCCATTCCATTCTACTCGGGTTGATTCCATGCCGTTCCATTCCGTTCCATTCCGTCCCATCCCGACCCGTCCCATCCCGTCCCGTCCCGTCCCATCCCGTTCCGTTCCACATGGGTTGATTCAATTCCTTTCGGTTACATTGAATTCCATTCCATTCCATTCTACTCGGATTGATTCCATTCCATTCCATTCCATTCCATTCCATTCCATTCCATTCCATTCCATTCCATTCCTTTCCATTCCAATCCATTCCATTCTACTCGGGTTGATTCCATTCCATTCCAATCCATTCCATTCCATTCCATTCCATTCCATTCCATTCAGTTTCATTCCATTCCATTCCATTCCATTCCATTCCTTTCCATTCCATTCCATTCCATTCCATTCCATTCTATTCCATTACATTCTACTACATTGAATTCCATTCCATTCCATTCCATTCCATTCCATTCCATTCCTTTCCATTCCATTTAGTTCTACTCGGGTTGATTCCATTCCATTCCATTCCATTCCATTCCATTCCATTCCATTCCATTGCATTCCATTCCATTCCATTCCATTACTTTCCATTCCATTCCATTCCAATCCATTCCATTCTACTCGGGTTGACTCCATTCCATTCCATTCCATTCCATTCCATTCCATTCCATTCCATTCCATTATATTCCATTCTATTCCATTCGATTCCGTTCGATTCCATTCCATTCCATTCCATTCCATTCGATTCCATTCCATTCCATTCGATTCCATTCCATTCCATTCCATTCTATTCCATTCCATTCCATTCCAATCCATTCCATTCTACTCGGGTTGATTCCATTCCATTCCATTCCATTCCATTCCATTCCATTCCATTCCATTCCATTCCATTCCATTCCATTCCATTCCTTTCTATTCCATTCCATTCCATTCCATTCCATTCCATTCCATTCCATTCCATTCCATTCCATTCCGTTCTACTCGGGTTGATTCCACTCCATTCCATTCCATTCCATTCCATTCCATTCCATTCCATTCCATTCCATTCCATTCCTTTCCATTCCAACCCATTCCGTTCTACTCGGGTTGATTCCATTCCATTCCATTCCATTCCATTCCATTCCATTCCATTCCATTCCATTCCATTCCATTCCATTCCATTCCATTCTGTTCTACTCGGGTTGATTCCATTCTATTCCATTCCATTCCGTTCGATTCCATTTGATTCCATTCGATTCCATTCCATTCCATTCCATTCCCTTCCATTCCATTCTATTCCATTGAATTCCATTCCATTGCATTCCATTCCATTCCATTCCGTTCTACTCTGATTGATTCCATTCCATTCCATTCCATTCCATTCAATTCCATTCCATTCCATTCCATTCCATTCGATTCCATTCCATTCCATTCCATTCCATTCCTTTCCATTCCATTCCATTCCATTCCATTCCAATACATTCCATTCTACTCTGGTTGATTCCATTCCATTCCATTCCATTCCATTCCATTCGTCTCCATTCAATTCCATTCGATTCCATTCCATTCTATTCCATTGAATTCCATTCCATTCCATTCCATTCCATTCCATTCCATTCCATTCCATTCCGTTCTACTCTGATTGACTCCATTCCATTCCATTCCATTCCATTCCATTCCATTCCATTCCATTCCATTTCATTCCATTCCATTCCATTCCAATCCATTCCATTCTACTCGGGTTGATTCCATTCCATTCCATTCCATTCCATTCCATTCGATTCCATTCCATTCCATTCCATTCCATTCCATTCCGTTCTATTCGGTTTGATTCCATTCTATTCCATTCCATTCCGTTCGATTCCATTCGATTCCATTCGATTCCATTCCATTCCATTCCATTCCCTTCCATTCCATTCTATTCCATTGAATTCCATTCCATTCCATTGCATTCCATTCCATTCCATTCCATTCCATTCCATTCCGTTCTACTCTGATTGACTCCATTCCATTCCATTCCATTCCATTCCATTCCATTCCATTCCATTCCATTCCATTCCATTCCATTCCATTCCATTCCATTCGATTCCATTCCATTCCAATCCATTTCATTCCAAACCGTTCCATTCTACTCGGATTCATCATTCCATTCCATTCCATTCCATTCCATTCCACTCGGGTTCATTCCATTCCATTCCATTCCATTCCATTCCATTCCATTCCATTCCGTTCTACTCAGGTTGATTTCCATTCCATTCCATTCCATTCCATTCCATTCCATTCCATTCCATTCCATTCCATTCCATTCTATTCCATTCCGTTCTACTCGGCTTGAATCCATTGAGTTCCGTTCCGTTCCGTTCCGTCCCGACACGTCCCGTCCCGTCCCGTCCCGTCCCGTCCCGTCCCGTCCCGTGCCGTTGTACTCGGGTTGATTCCATTCCACTCCGTTCCGTTCCTTTCCGTTCCCTTCCATTCAGTTCCACGCGGGTTGATTCAATTCCATTCTATTCTATTCCATTCCATTCCTTTCCATTCCATTCCATTCCATTCCATTCCATTCAATTTTACTCGGGTTGATTCCATGCCGTTCCGTTCCGTTCCATTCTGTCCCATCCCGACGCGTCCCGTCCCGTCCCGTCCCATTCCGTTCCGTTCTGATCGGGTTGATTCCGTTCCATTCCGTTCCGTTCCTTTCCGTTCCATTCCATTCCGTTACACGCGGGTTGATTCAATTCCATTCTATTACATTGAATTCCATTCCATTCCATTCCATTCCATTCTACTCAGATTGATTGCATTCCATTCCATTCCATTCCAGTCCATTCCAATCCATTCCATTCTACTCGGGTTGATTCCATTCCATTCCATTCCATTCCATTCCATTCCATTCCATTCCATTCCATTCCATTCCATTGCGTTCCATTCGATTCGATTCCATTCCATTCCATTCCATTCCATTCCAATCCATTCCATTCTACTTGGGTTCATTCCATTCCATTCCATTCCATTCCATTCGATTCCATTCGATTCCATTCCATTTCATTCCATTCCATTCTGTTCTACTCGGGTTGATTCCACTCCATTCCATTCCATTCCATTCCATTCTATTCCATTCCATTCCATTCGATTCCATTCTATTCCATTCGATTCCATTCCATTCCATTTCATTTTATTCCAATCCATTCCATTCCATTCTATTCCATTGAATTCCATTCCATTCCATTCCAATCCATCCAATTCCATTCCTTTCCATTCCAATCCATGCCATTCTACTCGGGTTGATTCCATTCCATTCCATTCCATTCCATTCCATTCGATTCCATTCCATTGCATTCCATTCCATTCCATTCCGTTCTACTCGGGTTGATTCCATTCTATTCCATTCCATTCCGTTCGATTCCATTCGATTCCATTCGATTCCATTCCATTCCATTCCATTCCCTTCCATTCCATTCTATTCCATTGAATTCCATTCCATTCCATTGCATTCCATTCCATTCCATTCCATTCCATTCCGTTCTACTCTGATTGACTCCATTCCATTCCATTCCATTCCATTCCATTCCATTCCATTCCATTCCATTCCATTCAATTCGATTCCATTCCATTCCATTCCATTCCATTCCATTCCATTCCAATACATTCCATTCTACTCTGGTTGATTCCATTCCATTCCATTCCATTCCATTCCATTCCATTCGTTTCCATTCGATTCCATTCGATTCCATTCCATTCTATTCCATTGAATTCCATTCCATTCCATTCCATTCCATTCCATTCTATTCCATTCCATTCCATTCCATTCCGTTCTACTCGGGTTGATTCCATTCCATTCCATTCCATTCCATTCCATTCCATTCCACTCCATTCCATTCGATTCCATTCGATTCCATTCCATTCCATTCCATTCCATTCCAATCCATTCCATTCTACTCGGGTTGATTCCATTCCATTCCATTCCATTCCATTCCATTCCATTCCATTCCATTCCATTGCATTCCATTCGATTCCATTCGATTCCATTCCATTCGATTCCATTCGATATCATTCGATTCCATTCCATCCCATTCCATTCCATTCCATTCCATTCCGTTCTACTCGTGTTGATTCCATTCCATTCCGTTTCATTCCATTCCATTCCATTCCATTCCATTCCATTCCGTTCTAATCGGTTTGATTCCACTCCATTCCATTCCATTCCATTCCATTCCATTCCATTCCATTCCATTCCATTCCATTCCTTTGCATTCCAACCCATTCCGTTCTACTCGGGTTGATTCCATTCCATTCCATTCCATTCCATTCCATTCCATTCCATTCCATTCCATTCCATTCCATTCCATTCCATTCGATTCCATTCCATTCCATTCCATTCCATTTCATTACAAACCATTCCATTCTACTCGGGTTCTTCATTCCATTCCATTCCATTCCATTCCATTCCACTCGGGTTCTTTCCATTCCATTCCATTCCATTCCATTCCATTCCATTCCATTCCGTTCTACTCAGGTTGATTTCCATTCAATTCCGTTCCATTCCATTCCATTCCATTCCATTCCATTCCATTCCATTCCACTCCATTCCATTCCGTTGTATTCGGGTTGATTCCATTCCATTCCATTCCATTCCATTCCATTCCATTCCATTCCATTCCATTCCATTCTATTCCATTCCGTTCTACTCGGCTTGAATCCATTGATTTCCGTTCCGTTCCGTTCCGTCCCGACACGTCCCGTCCCGTCCCGTCCCGTCCCGTCCCATCCCGTCCCGTCCCGTCCCGTGCCGTTGTACTCGGGTTGATTCCATTCCACTCCGTTCCGTTCATTTCCGTTCCGTTCCATTCAGTTCCACGCGGGTTGATTCAATTCCATTCTATTCTATTCCATTCCATTCCATTCCATTCCATTCCATTCCATTCCATTCTACTCGGGTTGATTCCATGCCGTTCCGTTCCGTTCCATTACGTCCCATCCCGACGCGTCCCGTCCCGTCCCGTCCCGTCAAATTACGTTCCGTTCTGATCGGGTTGATTCCGTTCCATTCCGTTCCGTTCCTTTCCGTTCCGTTCCATTCCGTTACACGCGGGTTGATTCAATTCCATTCTATTACATTGAATTCCATTCCATTCCATTCCATTCCATTCTACTCGGATTGATTGCATTCCATTCCATTCCATTCCATTCCAGTCCATTCCAATCCATTCCATTCTACTCGGGTTGATTCCATTCCATTCCATTCCATTCCATTCCATTCCATTCCATTCCATTCCATTCCATTCCATTCCATTCCACTCGGGCTCATTCCATTCCATTCCATTGCATTCCATTCCATTCCATTCCATTCCATTCCATTCCGTTCTACTCGGGTTGATTTCCATTCCATTCCATTCCATTCCATTCCACTCCATTCCATTCCATTCCATTCCATTCCATTCCATTCCATTCCATTCCATTCCATTCCTTTCCATTTATTCCATTCCGTTCTACTCGGGTTGATTCCATTGAGTTTGGTTACGTTCCGTTCCGTCCCATCCCGTCCCGTCCCGTCCCGCTCCGTTTTACTCGGGTTGATTCCTTTGCATTCCGTTCCGCTCGTTTCCATTCCGTTCCATTCCGTTCCACGCGGGTTGGTTCAATTCCATTCTATTCTATTCTATTCCTTTCCATTCCATTCCATTCTACTCGGGTTGATTCCATGCCGTTCCATTCCGTTCCATTCCGTCCCATCCCGACCCGTCCCATCCCGTCCCGTCCCATCCCATCCCGTTCCGTTCCACATGGGTTGATTCAATTCCTTTCGGTTACATTGAATTCCATTCCATTCCATTCCATTCCATTCCATTCCATTCCATTCCATTCCATTCCATTCCTTTCCATTCCAATCCATTCCATTCTACTCGGGTTGATTCCATTCCATTCCAATCCATTCCATTCCATTC
Source organism: Gorilla gorilla gorilla (assembly GCF_029281585.2). Lineage (NCBI taxonomy): Eukaryota > Metazoa > Chordata > Mammalia > Primates > Hominidae > Gorilla > Gorilla gorilla. Next base: position 9,379,534 of record NC_073241.2, read on the forward strand.
CATTCCATTCCATTCCATTCCATTCAGTTTCATTCCATTCCATTCCATTCCATTCCATTCCTTTCCATTCCATTCCATTCCATTCCATTCCATTCTATTCCATTACATTCTACTACATTGAATTCCATTCCATTCCATTCAATTCCATTCCATTCCATTCCTTTCCATTCCATATAGTTCTACTCGGGTTGATTCCATTCCATTCCATTCCATTCCATTCCATTCCATTCCATTCCATTGCATTCCATTCCATTCCATTCCATTACTTTCCATTCCATTCCATTCCAATCCATTCCATTCTACTCGGGTTGACTCCATTCCATTCCATTCCATTCCGTTCCATTCCATTCCATTCCATTCCATTATATTCCATTCTATTCCATTCGATTCCGTTCGATTCCATTCCATTCCATTCAATTCCATTCCATTCCATTCCATTCCATTCCATTCCATTCGATTCCATTCCATTCCATTCGATTCCATTCCATTCCATTCCATTCCATTCCATTCCATTCCATTCCATTCCATTGCGTTCCATTCGATTCGATTCCATTCCATTCTGTTCTACTCGGGTTGATTCCATTCCATTCCATTCCATTCCATTCCATTCTATTCCATTCCATTCCATTCGATGCCATTCTATTCCATTCGATGCCATTCCATTCCATTTCATTTTATTCCATTCCATTCCATTCCATTCTATTCCATTGAATTCCATTCCATTCCATTCCATTCTATTCCATTCCATTCCATTCGATGCCATTCTATTCCATTCGATGCCATTCCATTCCATTTCATTTTATTCCATTCCATTCCATTCCATTCTATTCCATTGAATTCCATTCCATTCCATTCCATTCCATTCCATTCCATTCCATTCCATTCCATTCCATTCCATTCCTTTCCTTTCCATTCCAATCCATTCCATTCTACTCGGGTTGATTCCATTCCATTCCATTCCATTCCATTCCATTCGATTCCATTCCATTCCATTCCATTCCATTCCATTCCATTCCGTTCTACTCGGGTTGATTCCATTCTATTCCATTCCATTCCGTTCGATTCCATTCGATTCCATTCGATTCCATTCCATTCCATTCCATTCCCTTCCATTCCATTCTATTCCATTGAATTCCATTCCATTCCATTGCATTCCATTCCATTCCATTCCATTCCATTCCGTTCTACTCTGATTGACTCCATTCCATTCCATTCCATTCCATTCCATTCCATTCCATTCCATTCCATTCCATTCCATTCGATTCCATTCCATTCCATTCCATTCCATTCCATTCCATTCCAATACATTCCATTCTACTCTGGTTGATTCCATTCCATTCCATTCCATTCCATTCCATTCGTCTCCATTCGATTCCATTCGATTCCATTCCATTCTATTCCATTGAATTCCATTCCATTCCATTCCATTCCATTCCATTCCATTCCATTCCATTCCATTCCATTCCGTTCTACTCGGGTTGATTCCATTCCATTCCATTCCATTCCATTCCATTCCATTCCATTCCATTCCATTCCATTCCATTCCACTCCATTCCATTCGATTCCATTCGATTCCATTCCATTCCATTCCATTCCATTCCAATCCATTCCATTCTACTCGGGTTGATTCCATTCCATTCCATTCCATTCCATTCCATTCCATTCCATTCCATTCCATTCCATTCCATTCCATTCCATTGCATTCCATTCGATTCCATTCGATTCCATTCCATTCTATTCCATTCGAGATCATTCGATTCCATTCCATCCCATTCCATTCCATTCCATTCCATTCCGTTTTACTCGGGTTGATTCCATTCCATGCCATTTCATTCCATTCCATTCCATTCTATTCCATTCGATTCCATTCGATTCCATTCCATTCCATTCCATTCCAATCCATTCCATTCTACTCGGGTTGATTCCATTCCATTCCATTCCATTCCATTCCATTCCATTCCACTCGATTCCATTCCATTCTTTCCATTCCATTCCAATCCATTCCATTCTACTCGGGTGGATTCCATTCCATTCCATTCCATTCCATTCCATTCCATTCCATTCCATTCCATTCCATTCGATTCCATTCCATTCCATTCCATTCCATTCCATTCCATTCCATTCCATTCCGTTCTAGACGGGTTGATTCCATTCTATTCCATTCCATTCCATTCCATTCCATTCCATTCCATTCCATTCCATTCCATTCTATTCCACTCCATTATACTCCATTGAATTCCATTCCATTCCATTCTATTCCATTCCATTCCATTCCTTTCCATTCCATTTAGTTCTACTCGTGTTGATTCCATTCCATTCCATTCCATTCCATTCCATTCCATTCCATTCCATTCCATTCCATTCCATTCCATTGCATTCCATTCGATTCCATTCGATTCCATTCCATTCCATTCCATTCCATTCCATTCCATTCCATTCCATTCCATTCCATTCCATTCCGTTCCACTCGGGTTGATTATATTCTATTCCATTCCATTCCATTCGATTCCATTCGATATAATTCGATTCCATTCCATCCCATTCCATTCCATTCCATTCCATTCCGTTCTTCTTGGGTTGATTCCATTCGATTCCATTCCATTCCATTCCATTTCTTTCGATTCCATTCGATTCCATTCCATTCCATTCCATTCCAATCCATTGCATTCTACTCAGGTTGATTCCATTCCATTCCATTCCATTCCATTCCATTCCATTCCATTCCATTCCATTCGATTCCAGTCGATTCCATTCCATTCCTTTCCATTCCATTCAAATCCATTCCATTCTATTCGGGTGGATTCCATTCCTTTCCATTCCATTCCATTCCATTCCATTCCATTCCATTCCATTCCATTCCATTCCATTCGATTCCATTCCATTCCATTCCATTCCATTCCCTTCCATTCCATTCCATTCCATTCCATTCCATTCCGTTCTAGTCGGGTTGATTCCATTCCATTCCATTGCATTCCATTCCATTCCATTCCATTCAATTCCATTCCATTCCATTCCATTCCATTACATTCCATTCCATTCTATTCCATTCCATTCTACTCCATTGAATTCCATTCCATTCCATTCCATTCCATTCCATTCCATTCCTTTCCAATCCATTTAGTTCTACTCGGGTTGATTCCATTCCATTCCATTCCATTCCATTCCATTCCATTCCATTCCATTCCATTCCATTCCATTCCATTACTTTCCATTCCATTCCATTCCAATCCATTCTATTCTACTCGGGTTGACTCCATTCCATTCCATTCCACTCCATTCCATTCCGTTATATTCCATTCTATTCCATTCGATTCCGTTCGATTCCATTCCATTCCATTCCATTCCATTCCATTCCATTCGATTCCATTCCATTCCATTCGATTCCCTTCCATTCCATTCCATTCCATTCCATTCCATTCCAATCCATTCCATTCTACTCGGGTTGATTCCATTCCATTCCATTCCATTCCAATCCATTCCATTCCATTCCATTCCATTCCATTCCATTCCATTCCATTCCTTTCTATTCCATTCCATTCCATTCCATTCCATTCCATTCCATTCCATTCCATTCCGTTCTACTCGGGTTGATTCCACTCCATTCCATTCCATTCCATTCCATTCCATTCCATTCCATTCCATTCCATTCCATTCCATTCCTTTCCATTCCAACCCATTCCTTTCTACTCAGGTTGATTCCACTCCATTCCATTCCATTCCATTCCATTCCATTCCATTCCATTCCATTCCATTCGATTCCATTCCATTGCATTCCATTCCATTCCATTCCATTCCATTCGATTCCATTCCATTCCATTCCATTCCATTCCATTCCATTTCATTCCAAACCGTTCCATTCTACTCGGATTCATCATTCCTTTCCGTTACATTCCATTCCATTCCACTCGGGTTCATTCCATTCCATTCCATTCCATTCCATTCCATTCCATTACATTCCATTCCGTTCTACTCAGGTTGATTTCCATTCCATTCCATTCCATTCCATTCCATTCCATTCCATTCCATTCCATTCCATTCCATTCCATTCCATTCCATTCTATTCCATTCCGTTCTACTCGGCTTGAATCCATTGAGTTCCGTTCCGTTCCGTTCCGTCCCGACACGTCCCGTCCCGTCCCGTCCCGTCCCGTCCCGTCCCGTCCCGTGCCGTTGTACTCGGGTTGATTCCATTCCACTCCGTTCCGTTCCTTTCCGTTCCCTTCCATTCAGTTCCACGCGGTTTGATTCAATTCCATTCTATTCTATTCCATTCCATTCCATTCCATTCCATTCCATTCCATTCCATTCCATTCAATTTTACTCGGGTTGATTCCATGCCGTTCCGTTCCGTTCCATTCTGTCCCATCCCGACGCGTCCCGTCCCGTCCCGTCCCATTCCGTTCCGTGCTGATCGGGTTGATTCCGTTCCATTTCGTTCCGTTCCTTTCCGTTCCATTCCATTCCGTTACACGCGGGTTGATTCAATTCCATTCTATTACATTGAATTCCATTCCATTCCATTCCATTCCATTCTACTCGGATTGATTGCATTCTATTCCATTCCATTCCAGTCCATTCCAATCCATTCCATTCTACTCGGGTTGATTCCATTCCATTCCATTCCATTTCATTCCATTCCATTCCATTCCATTCCATTGCGTTCCATTCGATTCGATTCCATTCCATTCCATTCCATTCCATTCCAATCCATTCCATTCTACTTGGGTTCATTCCATTCCATTCCATTCCATTCCATTCGATTCCATTCGATTCCATTCCATTCCATTCCATTCCATTCTGTTCTACTCGTGTTGATTCCACTCCATTCCATTACATTCCATTCCATTCTATTCCATTCCATTCCATTCGATTCCATTCTATTCCATTCGATTCCATTCCATTCCATTTCATTTTATTCCAATCCATTCCATTCCATTCTATTCCATTGAATTCCATTCCATTCCATTCCATTCCATCCAATTCCATTCCTTTCCATTCCAATCCATTCCATTCTACTCGGGTTGGTTCCATTCCATTCCATTCCATTCCATTCCATTCGATTCCATTCCATTCCATTCCATTCCATTCCATTCCATTCCGTTCTATTCGGGTTGATTCCATTATATTCCATTCCATTCCATTCCTTTCGATTCCATTCGATTCCATTCGATTCCATTCCATTCCATTCCATTCCCTTCCATTCCATTCTATTCCATTGAATTCCATTCCATTCCATTGCATTCCATTCCATTCCATTCCATTCCATTCCGTTCTACTCTGATTGACTCCATTCCATTCCATTCCATTCCATTCCATTGCATTCCATTCCATTCCATTCGATTCCATTCGATTCCATTCCATTCCATTCCATTCCATTCCAATACATTCCATTCTACTCTGGTTGATTCCATTCCATTCCATTCCATTCCATTCCATTCCATTCGTCTCCATTCGATTCCATTCGATTCCATTCCATTCTATTCCATTGAATTCCATTCCATTCCATTCCATTCCATTCCATTCTATTCCATTCCATTCCATTCCATTCCGTTCTACTCGGGTTGATTCCATTCCATTCCATTCCATTCCATTCCATTCCATTCCACTCCATTCCATTCGATTCCATTCGATTCCATTCCATTCCATTCCATTCCATTCCAATCCATTCCATTCTACTCGGGTTGATTCCATTCCATTCCATTCCATTCCATTCCATTCCATTCCATTCCATTCCATTCCATTGCATTCCATTCGATTCCATTCGATTCCATTCCATTCGATTCCATTCGATATCATTCGATTCCATTCCATCCCATTCAATTCCATTCCATTCCATTCCGTTCTACTCGGGTTGATTCCATTCCATTCCGATTCATTCCATTCCATTCCATTCCATTCCCTTCCATTCCGTTCTAATCGGTTTGATTCCACTCCATTCCATTCCATTCCATTCCATTCCATTCCATTCCATTCCATTCCATTCCTTTGCATTCCAACCCATTCCATTCTACTCGGGTTGATTCCATTCCATTCCATTCCATTCCATTCCATTCCATTCCATTCCATTCCATTCCATTCCATTCCATTCCATTCCATTCGATTCCATTCCATTCCATTCCATTCCATTTCATTCCAAACCATTCCATTCTACTCGGGTTCATCATTCCATTCCATTCCATTCCATTCCATTCCACTCGGGTTCTTTCCATTCCATTCCATTCCATTCCATTCCATTCCATTCCATTCCACTCGGGTTCTTTCCATTCCATTCCATTCCATTCCATTCCATTCCATTCCATTCCATTCCATTCCATTCCATTCCATTCCATTCCATTCTATTCCATTCCGTTCTACTCGGCTTGAATCCATTGAGTTCCGTTCCGTTCCGTTCCGTCCCGACACGTCCCGTCCCGTCCCGTCCCGTCCCGTCCCATCCCGTCCCATCCCGTCCCGTGCCGTTGTACTCGGGTTGATTCCATTCCACTCCGTTCCGTTCATTTCCGTTCCGTTCCATTCAGTTCCACGCGGGTTGATTCAATTCCATTCTATTCTATTCCATTCCATTCCATTCCATTCCATTCCATTCCATTCCATTCTACTCGGGTTGATTCCATGCCGTTCCGTTCCGTTCAATTGCGTCCCATCCCGACGCGTCCCGTCCCGTCCCGTCCCGTCAAATTACGTTCCGTTCTGATCGGGTTGATTCCGTTCCATTCCGTTCCGTTCCTTTCCGTTCCGTTCCATTCCGTTACACGCGGGTTGATTCAATTCCATTCTATTACATTGAATTCCATTCCATTCCATTCCATTCCATTCTACTCGGATTGATTGCATTCCATTCCATTCCATTCCAGTCCATTCCAATCCATTCCATTCTACTCGGGTTGATTCCATTCCATTCCATTCCATTCCATTCCATTCCATTCCATTCCATTCCATTCCATTCCATTCCACTCGGGCTCATTCCATTCCATTCCATTCCATTCCATTCCATTCCATTCCATTCCATTCCATTCCATTCCATTCCATTCCGTTCTACTCGGGTTGATTTCCATTCCATTCCATTCCATTCCATTCCACTCCATTCCATTCCATTCCATTCCATTCCATTCCATTCCATTCCTTTCCATTTATTCCATTCCGTTCTACTCGGGTTGATTCCATTGAGTTTGGTTACGTTCCGTTCTGTCCCATCCCGTCCCGTCCCGTCCCGTTCCGTTTTACTCGGGTTGATTCCTTTGCATTCCGTTCCGCTCGTTTCCATTCCGTTCCATTCCGTTCCACGCGGGTTGGTTCAATTCCATTCTATTCTATTCTATTCCTTTCCATTCCATTCCATTCTACTCGGGTTGATTCCATGCCGTTCCATTCCGTTCCATTCCGTCCCATCCCGACCCGTCCCATCCCGTCCCGTCCCGTCCCATCCCGTTCCGTTCCACATGGGTTGATTCAATTCCTTTCGGTTACATTGAATTCCATTCCATTCCATTCCATTCCATTCCATTCCATTCCATTCCATTCCATTCCATTCCTTTCCATTCCAATCCATTCCATTCTACTCGGGTTGATTCCATTCCATTCCAATCCATTCCATTCCATTCCATTCCATTCCATTCAGTTTCATTCCATTCCATTCCATTCCATTCCATTCCTTTCCATTCCATTCCGTTCCATTCCATTCCATTCTATTCCATTACATTCTACTACATTGAATTCCATTCCATTCCATTCAATTCCATTCCATTCCATTCCTTTCCATTCCATATAATTCTACTCGGGTTGATTCCATTCCATTCCATTCCATTCCATTCCATTCCATTCCATTGCATTCCATTCCATTCCATTCCATTACTTTCCATTCCATTCCATTCCAATCCATTCCATTCTACTCGGGTTGACTCCATTCCATTCAATTCCATTCCATTCCATTCCATTCCATTATATTCCATTCTATTCCATTCGATTCCGTTCGATTCCATTCCATTCCATTCCATTCGATTCCATTCCATTCGATTCGATTCCATTCCATTCCATTCCATTCCATTCCATTCCATTCCATTCCATTCCATTCCATTGCGTTCCATTCGATTCGATTCCATTCCATTCCATTCCATTCCATTCCAATCCATTCCATTCTACTTGGGTTGATTCCATTCCATTCCATTCCATTCGATTCCATTCGATTCGATTCCATTCCATTCCATTCCATTCCATTCCATTCCATTCCATTCCATTCCATTCCATTCCATTCCATTCTGTTCTACTCGGGTTGATTCCACTCCATTCCATTCCATTCCATTCCATTCTATTCCATTCCATTCCATTCGATTCCATTCTATTCCATTCGATTCCATTCCATTCCATTTCATTTTATTCCATTCCATTCCATTCCATTCTATTCCATTGAATTCCATTCCATTCCATTCCATTCCATCCCATTCCTTTCCATTCCATTCCATTCCTTTCCATTCCAATCCATTCCATTCTACTCGGGTTGATTCCATTCCATGCCGTTCCATTCCATTCCATTCGATTCCATTCCATTCCATTCCATTCCATTCCATTCCATTCCGTTCTACTCGGGTTGATTCCATTCTATTCCATTCCATTCCGTTCGATTCCATTCGATTCCATTCGATTCCATTCCATTCCATTCCATTCCCTTCCATTCAATTCTATTCCATTGAATTCCATTCCATTCCATTGCATTCCATTCCATTCCATTCCATTCCATTCCGTTCTACTCTGATTGACTCCATTCCATTCCATTCCATTCCATTCCATTCCATTCCATTCCATTCCATTCGATTCCATTCCATTCCATTCCATTCCATTCCATTCCATTCCAATACATTCCATTCTACTCTGGTTGATTCCATTCCATTCCATTCCATTCCATTCCATTCGTCTCCATTCGATTCCATTCGATTCCATTCCATTCTATTCCATTGAATTCCATTCCATTCCATTCCATTCCATTCCATTCCATTCAATTCCATTCCATTCCATTCCGTTCTACTCGGGTTGATTCGATTCCATTCCATTCCATTCCATTCCATTCCATTCCATTCCATTCCATTCCATTCCACTCCATTCCATTCGATTCCATTCGATTCCATTCCATTCCATTCCATTCCATTCCATTCCAATCCATTCCATTCTACTCGGGTTGATTCCATTCCATTCCATTCCATTCCATTCCATTGCATTCCATTCGAATCCATTCGATTCCATTCCATTCGATTCCATTCAAGATCATTCGATTCCATTCCATCCCATTCCATTCCATTCCATTCCATTCCGTTTTACTCGGGTTGATTCCATTCCATGCCATTTCATTCCATTCCATTCCATTCCATTCCATTCCATTCCATTCGATTCCATTCCATTCCATTCCATTCCAATCCATTCCATTCTACTCGGGTTGATTCGATTCCATTCCATTCCATTCCATTCCATTCCATTCCATTCCATTCCATTCCATTCCATTGCATTCCATTCGATTCCATTCGATTCCATTCCATTCGATTCCATTCGAGATCATTCGATTCCATTCCATCCCATTCCATTCCATTCCGTTTTACTCTGGTTGATTCCATTCCATGCCATTTCATTCCATTCCATTCCATTCCATTCCATTCCATTCCATTCCATTCGATTCCATTCCATTCCATTCCATTCCAATCCATTCCATTCTACTCGGGTTGATTCCATTCCATTCCATTCCATTCCATTCCATTCCATTCCATTCCATTCCATTCCACTCGATTCCATTCCATTCTTTCCATTCCATTCCAATCCATTCCATTTTACTCGGGTGGATTCCATTCCATTCCATTCCATTCCATTCCATTCCATTCCATTCCATTCCATTCGATTCCATTCCATTCCATTCCATTCCATTCGATTCCATTCCATTCCATTCCATTCCATTCCATTCCATTCCATTCCATTCCATTCCATTCCATTCCGTTCTAGTCGGGTTGATTCCATTGTATTCCATTCTATTCCATTCCATTCCATTCCATTCCATTCCATTCTATTCCACTCCATTCTTCTCCATTGAATTCCATTCCATTCCATTCTATTCCATTCCATTCCATTCCTTTCCATTCCATTTAGTTCTACTCGGGTTGATTCCATTCCATTCCATTCCATTCCATTCCATTCCATTCCATTCCATTCTATTCCACTCCATTCTACTCCATTGAATTCCATTCCATTCCATTCTATTCCATTCCATTCCATTCCTTTCCATTCCATTTAGTTCTACTCGGGTTGATTCCATTCCATTCTATTCCATTCCATTCCATTCCATTCCATTCCATTCCATTCCATTCCATTCCATTCCATTCCATTCCATTCCATTCCATTGCATTCCATTCGATTCCATTCGATTCCATTCCATTCCATTCCATTCCACTCCATTCCATTCCATTCCATTCCATTCCGTTCCACTCGGGTTGATTCCATTCTATTCCATTCCATTCCATTCGATTCCATTCGATATCATTGGATTCCATTCCATCCCATTCCATTCCATTCCATTCCATTCCGTTCTTCTTGGGTTGATTCCATTCCATTCCATTCCATTCCATTCCATTTCTTTCGATTCCATTCGATTCCATTCCATTCCACTCCATTCCAATCCATTGCATTCTACTCAGGTTGATTCCATTCCATTCCATTCCATTCCATTCCATTCCATTCCATGCCATTCCATTCGATTCCATTCGATTGCATTCCATTCCTTTCCATTCCAATCCATTCCATCCCATTCCATTCCATTCCATTTCATTCCAAACCATTCCATTCTACTCGGGTTCATCATTCCATTCCATTCCATTCCATTCCATTCCACTCGGGTTCTTTCCATTCCATTCCATTCCATTCCATTCCATTCCATTCCATTCCATTCCATTCCGTTCTAATCATGTTGATTTCCATTCCATTCCATTCCATTCCATTCCATTCCATTCCATTCCACTCCATTCCATTCCGTTCTATTCGGGTTGATTCCATTCCATTCCATTCCATTCCATTCCATTCCATTCCATTCCATTCCATTCTATTCCATTCCGTTCTACTCGGCTTGAATCCATTGATTTCCGTTCCGTTCCGTTCCGTCCCGACACGTCCCGTCCCGTCCCGTCCCGTCCCGTGCCGTTGTACTCGGGTTGATTCCATTCCACTCCGTTCCGTTCATTTCCGTTCCGTTCCATTCAGTTCCACGCGGGTTGATTCAATTCCATTCTATTCTATTCCATTCCATTCCATTCCATTCCATTCCATTCTACTCGGGTTGATTCCATGCCGTTCCGTTCCGTTCCATTGCGTCCCATCCCGACGCGTCCCGTCCCGTCCCGTTCCGTCAAATTACGTTCCGTTCTGATCGGGTTGATTCCGTTCCATTCCGTTCCGTTCCTTTCCGTTCCGTTCCATTCCGTTACACGCGGGTTGATTCAATTCCATTCTATTACATTGAATTCCATTCCATTCCATTCCATTCCATTCTACTCGGATTGATTGCATTCCATTCCATTCCATTCCAGTCCATTCCAATCCATTCCATTCTACTCGGGTTGATTCCATTCCATTCCATTCCATTCCATTCCATTCCATTCCATTCCATTCCATTCCATTCCATTCCACTCGGGCTCATTCCATTCCTTTCCATTCCATTCCATTCCATTCCATTCCATTCCATTCCATTCCATTCCATTCCGTTCTACTCGGGTTGATTTCCATTCCATTCCATTCCATTCCATTCCACTCCATTCCATTCCATTCCATTCCATTCCATTCCACTCCATTCCATTCCATTCCTTTCCATTTATTCCATTCCGTTCTACTCGGGTTGATTCCATTGAGTTTGGTTACGTTCCGTTCCGTCCCATCCCGTCCCGTCCCGTCCCGTTCCGTTTTACTCGGGTTGATTCCTTTGCATTCCGTTCCGCTCGTTTCCATTCCGTTCCATTCCATTCCACGCGGGTTGGTTCAATTCCATTCTATTCTATTCTATTCCTTTCCATTCCATTCCATTCTACTCGGGTTGATTCCATGCCGTTCCATTCCGTTCCATTCCGTCCCATCCCGACCCGTCCCATCCCGTCCCGTCCCGTCCCATCCCGTTCCGTTCCACATGGGTTGATTCAATTCCTTTCGGTTACATTGAATTCCATTCCATTCCATTCCATTCCATTCCATTCCATTCCATTCCATTCCATTCCATTCCTTTCCATTCCAATCCATTCCATTCTACTCGGGTTGATTCCATTCCATTCCAATTCATTCCATTCCATTCCATTCCATTCCATTCCATTCCATTCCATTCCATTCAGTTTCATTCCATTCCATTCCATTCCAATCCATTCCTTTCCATTCCATTCCATTCCATTCCATTCCATTCCATTCTATTCCATCACATTCTACTACATTGAATTCCATTCCATTCCATTCAATTCCATTCCATTCCATTCCTTTCCATTCCATTTAGTTCTACTCGGGTTCATTCCATTCCATTCCATTCCATTCCATTCCATTCCATTCCATTGCATTCCATTCCATTCCATTCCATTACTTTCCATTCCATTCCATTCCAATCTATTCCATTCTACTCGGGTTGACTCCATTCCATTCCATTCCATTCCATTCCATTCCATTCCATTCCATTATATTCCATTCTATTCCATTCGATTCCGTTCGATTCCATTCCATTCCATTCCACTCCATTCCATTCCATTCCATTCCATTCCAATCCATTCCATTCTACTCGGGTTGATTCCATTCCATTCCATTCCATTCCATTCCATTCCATTCCATTCCATTCCATTCCATTCCATTCCATTCCTTTCCATTCCAACCCATTCCGTTCTACTCGGGTTGATTCCATTCCATTCCATTCCATTCCATTCCATTCCAATCCATTCCATTCTACTCGGGTTGATTCCATTCCATTCCTTTCCATTCCAATCCATTCCAATCCATTCCATTGCATTCCATTCCATTCCATTCCTTTCTATTCCATTCCATTCCATTCCATTCCATTCCATTCCATTCCATTCCATTCCATTCCATTCCATTCCATTCCATTCCATTCCATTCCATTCCACTCTATTCCATTCCGTTCTACTCGGCTTGAATCCATAGAGTTCCGTTCCGTTCCGTTCCGTCCCGACACGTCCCGTCCCGTCCCGTCCCATCCCGTCCCGTCCCGTCCCGTCCCGTGCCGTTGTACTCGGGTTGATTCCATTCCACTCCGTTCCGTTCCTTTCCGTTCCCTTCCATTCAGTTCCACGCGGGTTGATTCAATTCCATTCTATTCTATTCCATTCCATTCCATTCCATTCCATTCCATTCCATTCCATTCCATTCCATTCCATTTTACTCGGGTTGATTCCATGCCGTTCCGTTCCGTTCCATTCTGTCCCATCCCGACGCGTCCCGTCCCGTCCCGTCCCATTCCATTCCATTCTGATCGGGTTGATTCCGTTCCATTCCGTTCCGTTCCTTTCCGTTCCATTCCATTCCGTTACACGCGGGTTGATTCAATTCCATTCTATTACATTGAATTCCATTCCATTCCATTCCATTCCATTCTACTCGGATTGATTGCATTCTATTCCATTCCATTCCAGTCCATTCCAATCCATTCCATTCTACTCGGGTTGATTCCATTCCATTCCATTCCATTCCATTCCATTCCATTCCATTCCATTCCATACCATTGCGTTCCATTCGATTCGATTCCATTCCATTCCATTCCAATCCATTCCATTCTACTTGGGTTCATTCCATTCCGTTCCATTCCATTCCATTCGATTCCATTCGATTCCATTCCATTCCATTCCATTCCATTCTGTTCTACTCGGGTTGATTCCATTCCATTCCATTCCATTCCATTCCATTCCATTCCATTCCATTGCGTTCCATTCTATTCCATTCGATTCCATTCCATTCCATTCCATTCCATTCCAATCCACTCCATTCTACTTGGGTTCATTCCATTCCATTCCATTCCATTCCATTCGATTCCATTCGATTCCATTCCATTCCATTCCATTCCATTCTGTTCTACTCGGGTTGGTTCCACTCCATTCCATTCCATTCCATTCCATTTTATTCCATTCCATTCCATTCGATTCCATTCTATTCCATTCGATTCCATTCCATTCCATTTCATTTTATTCCAATCCATTGCATTCCATTCTATTCCATTGAATTCCATTCCATTCCATTCCATTCCATCCAATTCCATTCCTTTCCATTCCAATCCATTCCATTCTACTCGGGTTGATTCCATTCCATTCCATTCCATTCCATTCCATTCGATTCCATTCCATTCCATTCCATTCCATTCCATTCCGTTCTACTCGGGTTGATTCCATTCTATTCCATTCCATTCCATTCCATTCCCTTCCATTCCATTCTATTCCATTGAATACCATTCCATTCCATTGCATTCCATACCATTCCATTCCATTCCATTCCGTTCTACTCTGATTGACTCCATTCCATTCCATTCCATTCCATTCCATTCCATTCCATTCCATTCCATTCCATTCGATTCCATTCCATTCCATTCCATTCCATTCCATTCCATTCCAATACATTCCATTCTACTCTGGTTGATTCCATTCCATTCCATTCCATTCCATTCCATTCCATTCGTCTCCATTCGATTCCATTCAATTCCATTCCATTCTATTCCATTGAATTCCATTCCATTCCATTCCATTCCATTCCATTCTATTCCATTCCATTCCATTCCATTCCGTTCTACTCGGGTTGATTCCATTCCATTCCATTCCATTCCATTCCATTCCATTCCATTCCACTCCATTCCATTCGATTCCATTCGATTCCATTCCATTCCATTCCATTCCATTCCAATCCATTCCATTCTACTCGGGTTGATTCCATTCCATTCCATTCCATTCCATTCCATTCCATTCCATTCCATTCCATTCCATTCCATTGCATTCCATTAGATTCCATTCGATTCCATTCCATTCGATTCCATTCGATATCATTCGATTCCATTCCATCCCATTCCATTCCATTCCATTCCATTCCGTTCTACTCGGGTTGATTCCATTCCATTCCATTCCATTCCATTCCATTCCATTCCATTCCATTCCATTCCATTCGATTCCATTCCATTCCATTCCATTCCATTTCATTCCAAACCATTCCATTCTACTCGGGTTCATCATTCCATTCCATTCCATTCCATTCCATTCCACTCGGGTTCTTTCCATTCCATTCCATTCCATTCCATTCCATTCCATTCCATTCCATTCCGTTCTACTCAGGTTGATTTCCATTCCATTCCATTCCATTCCATTCCATTCCATTCCATTCCATTCCATTCCATTCCATTCCACTCCATTCCATTCCGTTCTATTCGGGTTGATTCCATTCCATTCCATTCCATTCCATTCCATTCCATTCCATTCCATTCCATTCTATTCCATTCCGTTCTACTCGGCTTGAATCCATTGAGTTCCGTTCCGTTCCGTTCCGTCCCGACACGTCCCGTCCCGTCCCGTCCCGTCCCGTCCCATCCCGTCCCGTCCCGTCCCGTGCCGTTGTACTCGGGTTGATTCCATTCCACTCCGTTCCGTTCATTTCCGTTCCGTTCCATTCAGTTCCACGCGGGTTGATTCAATTCCATTCTATTCCATTCCATTCCATTCCATTCCATTCCATTCCATTCCATTCCATTCCATTCTACTCGGGTTGATTCCATGCCGTTCCGTTCCGTTCCATTGCGTCCCATCCCGACGCGTCCCGTCCCGTCCCGTCCCGTCAAATTACGTTCCGTTCTGATCGGGTTGATTCCGTTCCATTCCGTTCCGTTCCTTTCCGTTCCGTTCCATTCCGTTACACGCGGGTTGATTCAATTCCATTCTATTACATTGAATTCCATTCCATTCCATTCCATTCCATTCTACTCGGATTGATTGCATTCCATTCCATTCCATTCCAGTCCATTCCAATCCATTCCATTCTACTCGGGTTGATTCCATTCCATTCCATTCCATTCCATTCCACTCCATTCCATTCCATTCCATTCCATTCCACTCGGGCTCATTCCATTCCATTCCATTCCATTCCATTCCATTCCATTCCATTCCATTCCATTCCGTTCTACTCGGGTTGATTTCCATTCCATTCCATTCCATTCCATTCCACTCCATTCCATTCCATTCCATTCCATTCCATTCCATTCCATTCCTTTCCATTTATTCCATTCCGTTCTACTCGGGTTGATTCCATTGAGTTTGGTTACGTTACGTTCCGTCCCATCCCGTCCCGTCCCGTCCCGTTCCGTTTTACTCGGGTAGATTCCTTTGCATTCCGTTCCGCTCGTTTCCATTCCGTTCCATTCCGTTCCACGCGGGTTGGTTCAATTCCATTCTATTCTATTCTATTCCTTTCCATTCCATTCCATTCTACTCGGGTTGATTCCATGCCGTTCCATTCCATTCCATTCCATTCCATTCCATTCCATTCCATTCCATTCCAATCCATTCCATTCTACTCGGGTTGATTCCATTCCATTCCATTCCATTCCATTCCATTCCATTCCATTCCATTCCATTCCATTCCATTCCATTCCTTTCCATTCCAACCCATTCCGTTCTACTCGGGTTGATTCCATTCCATTCCATTCCATTCCATTCCATTCCAATCCATTCCATTCTACTCGGGTTGATTCCATTCCATTCCTTTCCATTCCAATCCATTCCATTCCATTCCATTCCATTCCATTCCATTCCATTCCTTTCTATTCCATTCCATTCCATTCCATTCCATTCCATTCCATTCCATTCCATTCCATTCCATTCCATTCCATTCCATTCCATTCCATTCCATTCCAGTCCATTCCACTCTATTCCATTCCGTTCTACTCGGCTTGAATCCATTGAGTTCCGTTCCGTTCCGTTCCGTCCCGACACGTCCCGTCCCGTCCCGTCCCATCCCGTCCCGTCCCGTCCCGTCCCGTGCCGTTGTACTCGGGTTTATTCCATTCCACTCCGTTCCGTTCCTTTCCGTTCCCTTCCATTCAGTTCCACGCGGGTTGATTCAATTCCATTCTATTCTATTCCATTCCATTCCATTCCATTCCATTCCATTCCATTCCATTCTATTTTACTCGGGTTGATTCCATGCCGTTCCATTCCGTTCCATTCTGTCCCATCCCGACGCGTCCCGTCCCGTCCCGTCCCATTCCATTCCATTCTGATCGGGTTGATTCCGTTCCATTCCGTTCCGTTCCTTTCCGTTCCATTCCATTCCGTTACACGCGGGTTGATTCAATTCCATTCTATTACATTGAATTCCATTCCATTCCATTCCATTCCATTCTACTCGGATTGATTGCATTCCATTCCATTCCATTCCAGTCCATTCCAATCCATTCCATTCTACTCGGGTTGATTCCATTCCATTCCATTCCATTCCATTCCATTCCATTCCATTCCATTCCATTCCATACCATTGCGTTCCATTCGATTCGATTCCATTCCATTCCATTCCAATCCATTCCATTCTACTTGGGTTCATTCCATTCCATTCCATTCCATTCCATTCGATTCCATTCGATTCCATTCCATTCCATTCCATTCCATTCTGTTCTACTCGGGTTGATTCCATTCCATTCCATTCCATTCCATTCCATTCCATTCCATTCCATTCCATTCCATTGCGTTCCATTCTATTCCATTCGATTCCATTCCATTCCATTCCATTCCATTCCAATCCACTCCATTCTACTTGGGTTCATTCCATTCCATTCCATTCCATTCAATTCGATTCCATTCGATTCCATTCCATTCCATTCCATTCCATTCTGTTCTACTCGGGTTGATTCCACTCCATTCCATTCCATTCCATTCCATTCTATTCCATTCCATTCCATTCGATTCCATTCTATTCCATTCGATTCCATTCCATTCCATTTCATTTTATTCCAATCCATTGCATTCCATTCTATTCCACTGAATTCCATTCCATTCCATTCCATTCCATCCAATTCCATTCCTTTCCATTCCAATCCATTCCATTCTACTCGGGTTGATTCCATTCCATTCCATTCCATTCCATTCCATTCCATTCCATTCCATTCCATTCCATTCCGTTCTACTCGGGTTGATTCCATTCTATTCCATTCCATTCCGTTCGATTCCATTCGATTCCATTCGATTCCATTCCATTCCATTCCATTCCCTTCCATTCCATTCTATTCCATTGAATACCATTCCATTCCATTGCATTCCATTCCATTCCATTCCATTCCATTCCGTTCTACTCTGATTGACTCCATTCCATTCCATTCCATTCCATTCCATTCCATTCCATTCCATTCGATTCCATTCCATTCCATTCCATTCCATTCCATTCCATTCCAATACATTCCATTCTACTCTGGTTGATTCCATTCCATTCCATTCCATTCCATTCCATTCCATTCGTCTCCATTCGATTCCATTCGATTCCATTCCATTCTATTCCATTGAATTCCATTCCATTCCATTCCATTCCATTCCATTCTATTCCATTCCATTTCATTCCATTCCGTTCTACTCGGGTTGATTCCTTTCCATTCCATTCCATTCCATTCCATTCCATTCCATTCCACTCCATTCCATTCGATTCCATTCGATTCCATTCCATTCCATTCCATTCCATTCCAATCCATTCCATTCTACTCGGGTTGATTCCATTCCATTCCATTCCATTCCATTCCATTCCATTCCATTGCATTCCATTCGATTCCATTCGATTCCATTCCATTCGATTCCATTCGATATCATTCGATTCCATTCCATCCCATTCCGTTCCATTCCATTCCATTCCGTTCTACTCGGGTTGATTCCATTCCATTCCATTCCATTCCATTCCATTCCATTCCATTCCATTCCATTCCATTCCATTCCATTCGATTCCATTCCATTCCATTCCATTCCATTTCATTCCAAACCATTCCATTCTACTCGGGTTCATCATTCCATTCCATTCCATTCCATTCCATTCCACTCGGGTTCTTTCCATTCCATTCCATTCCATTCCATTCCATTCCATTCCATTCCATTCCGTTCTACTCAGGTTGATTTCCATTCCATTCCATTCCATTCCATTCCATTCCATTCCATTCCATTCCATTCCATTCCACTCCATTCCATTCCGTTCTATTCGGGTTGATTCCATTCCATTCCATTCCATTCCATTCCATTCCATTCCATTCCATTCCATTCCATTCTATTCCATTCCGTTCTACTCGGCTTGAATCCATTGAGTTCCGTTCCGTTCCGTTCCGTCCCGACACGTCCCGTCCCGTCCCGTCCCGTCCCGTCCCATCCCGTCCCGTCCCGTCCCGTGCCGTTGTACTCGGGTTGATTCCATTCCACTCCGTTCCGTTCATTTCCGTTTCGTTCCATTCAGTTCCACGCGGGTTGATCCAATTCCATTCTATTCCATTCCATTCCATTCCATTCCATTCCATTCCATTCCATTCCATTCCACTCGGGTTGATTCCATGCCGTTCCGTTCCGTTCCATTGCGTCCCATCCCGACGCGTCCCGTCCCGTCCCGTCCCGTCAAATTACGTTCCGTTCTGATCGGCTTTATTCCGTTCCATTCCGTTCCGTTCCTTTCCGTTCCGTTCCATTCCGTTACACGCGGGTTGATTCAATTCCATTCTATTACATTGAATTCCATTCCATTCCATTCCATTCCATTCTACTCGGATTGATTGCATTCCATTCCATTCCATTCCAGTCCATTCCAATCCATTCCATTCTACTCGGGTTGATTCCATTCCATTCCATTCCATTCCATTCCATTCCATTCCATTCCATTCCATTCCACTCGGGCTCATTCCATTCCATTCCATTCCATTCCATTCCATTCCATTCCATTCCATTCCATTCCATTCCGTTCTACTCGGGTTGATTTCCATTCCATTCCATTCCATTCCATTCCACTCCATTCCATTCCATTCCATTCCATTCCATTCCATTCCATTCCATTCCTTTCCATTTATTCCATTCCGTTCTACTCGGGTTGATTCCATTGAGTTTGGTTCCGTTCCGTTCCGTCCCATCCCGTCCCGTCCCGTCCCGTTCCGTTTTACTCGGGTTGATTCCTTTGCATTCCGTTCCGCTCGTTTCCATTCCGTTCCATTCCGTTCCACGCGGGTTGGTTCAATTCCATTCTATTCTATTCTATTCCTTTCCATTCCATTCCATTCTACTCGGGTTGATTCCATGCCGTTCCATTCCGTTCCATTCCGTCCCATCCCGACCCGTCCCATCCCGTCCCGTCCCGTCCCATCCCGTTCCGTTCCACATGGGTTGATTCAATTCCTTTCGGTTACATTGAATTCCATTCCATTCCATTCTACTCGGATTGATTCCATTCCATTCCATTCCATTCCATTCCATTCAATTCCATTCCATTCCATTCAATTCCTTTCCATTCCAATCCATTCCATTCTACTCGGGTTGATTCCATTCCATTCCAATCCATTCCATTCCATTCCATTCCATTCCATTCCATTCAGTTTCATTCCATTCCATTCCATTCCATTCCATTCCTTTCCATTCCATTCCATTCCATTCCATTCCATTCTATTCCATTACATTCTACTACATTGAATTCCATTCCATTCCATTCCATTCCATTCCATTCCATTCCATTCCTTTCCATTCCATTTAGTTCTACTCGGGTTGATTCCATTCCATTCCATTCCATTCCATTCCATTCCATTCCATTCCATTCCATTGCATTCCATTCCATTCCATTCCATTACTTTCCATTCCATTCCATTCCAATCCATTCCATTCTACTCGGGTTGACTCCATTCCATTCCATTCCATTCCATTCCATTCCATTCCATTCCATTCCATTCCATTATATTCCATTCTATTCCATTCGATTCCGTTCGATTCCATTCCATTCCATTCCATTCCATTCCATTCCATTCCATTCGATTCCATTCCATTCCATTCCATTCCATTCCATTCCATTCCATTCCAATCCATTCCATTCTACTCGGGTTGATTCCATTCCATTCCATTCCATTCCATTCCATTCCATTCCATTCCATTCCATTCCATTCCATTCCATTCCTTTCTATTCCATTCCATTCCATTCCATTCCATTCCATTCCATTCCATTCCATTCCATTCCATTCCATTCCATTCCGTTCTACTCGGGTTGATTCCACTCCATTCCATTCCATTCCATTCCATTCCATTCCATTCCATTCCATTCCATTCCATTCCTTTCCATTCCAACCCATTCCGTTCTACTCGGGTTGATTCCATTCCATTCCATTCCATTCCATTCCATTCCATTCCATTCCATTCCATTCCATTCCATTCCATTCCATTCCATTCCATTCCATTCCATTCCTTTCTATTCCATTCCATTCCATTCCATTCCATTCCATTCCATTCCATTCCATTCCATTCCATTCCGTTCTACTCGGGTTGATTCCACTCCATTCCATTCCCTTCCATTCCATTCCATTCCATTCCATTCCATTCCATTCCATTCCTTTCCATTCCAACCCATTCCTTTCTACTCGGGTTGATTCCATTCCATTCCATTCCATTCCATTCCATTCCATTCCATTCCATTCCATTCGATTCCATTCCATTCCATTCCATTCCATTTCATTCCAAACCGTTCCATTCTACTCGGATTCATCATTCCATTCCATTCCATTCCATTCCATTCCACTCGGGTTCATTCCATTCCATTCCATTCCATTCCATTCCATTCCATTCCATTCCGTGCTACTCAGGTTGATTTCCATTCCATTCCATTCCATTCCATTCCATTCCATTCCATTCCATTCCATTCCATTCCATTCCATTCCATTCCATTCTATTCCATTCTGTTCTACTCGGCTTGAATCCATTGAGTTCCGTTCCTTTCCGTTCCGTCCAGACACGTCCCGTCCCGTCCCGTCCCGTCCCGTCCCGTCCCGTCCCGTCCCGTGCCGTTGTACTCGGGTTGATTCCATTCCACTCCGTTCCGTTCCTTTCCGTTCCCTTCCATTCAGTTCCACGGGGGTTGATTCAAATCCATTCTATTCTATTGCATTCCATTCCATTCCATTCCATTCCATTCCATTCCATTCCATTCCATTCCATTTTACTCGGGTTGATTCCATGCCGTCCCGTTCCGTTCCATTCTGTCCCATCCCGACGCGTCCCGTCCCGTCCCGTCCCATTCCGTTCCGTTCTGATCGGGTTGATTCCGTTCCATTCCGTTCCGTTCCTTTCCGTTCCATTCCATTCCGTTACACGCGGGTTGATTCAATTCCATTCTATTACATTGAATTCCATTCCATTCCATTAAATTCCATTCTACTCGGATTGATTGCATTCCATTCCATTCCAGTCCAGTCCATTCCAATCCATTCCATTCTACTCGGGTTGATTCCATTCCATTCCATTCCATTCCATTCCATTCCATTCCATTCCATTCCATTCCATTGTGTTCCATTCGATTCGATTCGATTCCATTCCATTCCATTCCATTCCAATCCATTCCATTCTACTTGGGTTCATTCCATTATATTCCATTCCATTCCATTCGATTCCATTCGATTCCATTCCATTCCATTCCATTCCATTCTGTTCTACTCGGGTTGATTCCACTCCATTCCATTCCATTCCATTCCATTCTATTCCATTCCATTCCATTCGATTCCATTCTATTCCATTCGATTCCATTCCATTCCATTTCATTTTATTCCATTCCATTCCATATCATTCTATTCCATTGAATTCCATTCCATTCCATTCCATTCCATTCCAATCCATTCCATTCTACTCGGGTTGATTCCATTCCATTCCATTCCATTCCATTCCATTCGATTCCATTCCATTCCATTCCATTCCATTCCATTCCGTTCTACTCGGGTTGATTCCATTCTATTCCATTCCATTCCGTTCGATTCCATTCGATTCCATTCGATTCCATTCCATTCCATTCCATTCCCTTCCATTCCATTCTATTCCATTGAATTCCATTCCATTCCATTGCATTCCATTCCATTCCATTCCATTCCATTCCATTCCGTTCTACTCTGATTGACTCCATTCCATTCCATTCCATTCCATTCCATTCCATTCCATTCCATTCCATTCCATTCCATTCGATTCCATTCCATTCCATTCCATTCCATTCCATTCCATTCCAATACATTCCATTCTACTCTGGTTGATTCCATTCCATTCCATTCCATTCCATTCCATTCCATTCCATTCGTCTCTTTCGATTCCATTCGATTCCATTCCATTCTATTCCATTGAATTCCATTCCATTCCATTCCATTCCATTCCATTCCATTCCATTCTATTCCATTCCATTCCATTCCATTCCGTTCTACTCGAGTTGATTCCATTCCATTCCATTCCATTCCATTCCATTCCATTCCATTCCATTCCATTCCATTCCACTCCATTCCATTCGATTCCATTCGATTCCATTCCATTCCATTCCATTCCATTCCATTCCATTCCAATCCATTCCATTCTACTCGGGTTGATTCCATTCCATTCCATTCCATTCCATTCCATTCCATTCCATTCCATTCCATTCCATTCCATTCCATTGCATTCCATTCGATTCCATTCGATTCCATTCCATTCGATTCCATTCGATATCATTCGATTCCATTCCATCCCATTCCATTCCATTCCATTCCATTCCGTTCTACTCGGGTTGATTCCATTCCATTCCGTTTCATTCCATTCCATTCCATTGCATTCCGTTCTAATCGGTTTGATTCCACTCCATTCAATTCCATTCCATTCCATTCCATTCCATTCCATTCCATTCCATTCCATTCCTTTCCATTCCAACCCATTCCGTTCTACTCGGGTTGATTCCATTCCATTCCATTCCATTCCATTCCATTCCATTCCATTCCATTCCTTTCCATTCCATTCCATTCGATTCCATTCCATTCCATTCCATTCCATTTCATTCCAAACCATTCCATTGTACTCGGGTTCATCATTCCATTCCATTCCATTCCATTCCATTCCACTCGGGTTCTTTCCATTCCATTCCATTCCATTCCATTCCATTCCATTCCATTCCATTCCATTCTACTCAGGTTGATTTCCATTCCATTCCATTCCATTCCATTCCATTCCATTCCATTCCACTCCATTCCATTCCGTTCTATTCGGGTTGATTCTATTCCATTCCATTCCATTCCATTCCATTCCATTCCATTCCATTCCATTCCATTCCATTCTATTCCATTCCGTTCTACTCGGCTTGAATCCATTGAGTTCCGTTCCGTTCCGTCCCGTCCCGACACGTCCCGTCCCGTCCGGTCCCGTCCCGTCCCATCCCGTCCCGTCCCGTCCCGTGCCGTTGTACTCGGGTTGATTCCATTCCACTCCGTTCCGTTCATTTCCGTTCCGTTCCATTCAGTTCCACGCGGGTTGATTCAATTCCATTCTATTCTATTCCATTCCATTCCATTCCATTCCATTCCATTCCATTCCATTCCATTCCATTCTACTCGGGTTCATTCCATGCCGTTCCGTTCTGTTCCATTGCGTCCCATCCCGACGCGTCCCGTCCCGTCCCGTCCCGTCAAATTACGTTCCGTTCTGATCGGGTTGATTCCGTTCCATTCCGTTCCGTTCCTTTCCGTTCCGTTCCATTCCGTTACACGCGGGTTGATTCAATTCCATTCTATTACATTGAATTCCATTCCATTCCATTCCATTCCATTCTACTCGGATTGATTGCATTCCATTCCATTCCATTCCAGTCCATTCCAATCCATTCCATTCTACTCGGGTTGATTCCATTCCATTCCATTCCATTCCATTCCATTCCATTCCATTCCATTCCATTCCATTCCATTCCATTCCTTTCCGTTTATTCCATTCCGTTCTACTCGGGTTGATTCCATTGAGTTTGGTTACGTTCCGTTCCGTCCCATCCCGTCCCGTCCCGTCCCGTTCCGTTTTACTCGGGTTGATTCCTTTGCATTCCGTTCCGCTCGTTTCCATTCCGTTCCATTCCGTTCCACGCGGGTTGGTTCAATTCCATTCTATTCTATTCTATTCCTTTCCATTCCATTCCATTCTACTCGGGTTGATTCCATGCCGTTCCATTCCGTTCCATTCCGTCCCATCCCGACCCGTCCCATCCCGTCCCGTCCCGTCCCATCCCATTCCGTTCCACATGGGTTGATTCAATTCCTTTCGGTTACATTGAATTCCATTCCATTCCATTCTACTCGGATTGATTCCATTCCATTCCATTCCATTCCATTCCATTCCATTCCATTCCTTTCCATTCCAATCCATTCCATTCTACTCGGGTTGATTCCATTCCATTCCAATCCATTCCATTCCATTCCATTCCATTCCATTCCATTCCATTCCATTCCATTCCATTCAGTTTCATTCCATTCCATTCCATTCCTTTCCATTCCATTCCATTCCATTCCATTCCATTCTATTCCATTACATTCTACTACATTGAATTCCATTCCATTCCATTCAATTCCATTCCATTCCATTCCTTTCCATTCCATTTAGTTCTACTCGGGTTGATTCCATTCCATTCCATTCCATTCCATTCCATTCCATTCCATTCCATTCCATTCCATTCCATTGCATTCCATTCCATTCCATTCCATTACTTTCCATTCCATTCCATTCCAATCAATTCCATTCTACTCGGGTTGACTCCATTCCATTCCATTCCATTCCATTCCATTCCATTCCATTCCATTCCATTCCATTCCATTATATTCCATTCTATTCCATTCGATTCCGTTCAATTCCATTCCATTCTATTCCATTCCATTCCATTCCATTCCATTCCATTCCATTCCATTCGATTCCATTCCATTCCATTCCATTCCATTCCATTCCATTCCATTCCATTCCTTTCTATTCCATTCCATTCCATTCCATTCCATTCCATTCCATTCCATTCCATTCCATTCCATTCCGTTCTACTCGGGTTGATTCCACTCCATTCCATTCCATTCCATTCCATTCCATTCCATTCCATTCCATTCCATTCCTTTCCATTCCAACCCATTCCGTTCTACTCGGGTTGATTCCATTCCTTTCCATTCCATTCCATTCCATTCCATTCCATTCCATTCCATTCCATTCCATTCCATTCCATTCCATTCCATTCCACTCCATTCCATTCCATTTCATTCCAAACCGTTCCATTCTACTCGGGTTCATCATTCCATTCCATTCCATTCCATTCCATTCCACTCGGGTTCATTCCATTCCATTCCATTCCATTCCATTCCATTCCATTCCATTCCATTCCATTCCATTCCGTTCTACTCAGGTTGATTTCCATTCCATTCCATTCCATTTCATTCCTTTCCATTCCATTCCATTCCATTCCATTCCATTCCATTCCATTCTATTCCATTCCGTTCTACTCGGCTTGAATCCATTGAGTTCCGTTCCGTTCCGTTCCGTCCCAACACGTCCCGTCCCGTCCCGTCCCGTCCCGTCCCTTCCCGTCCCGTCCCGTGCCGTTGTACTCGGGTTGATTCCGTTCCACTCCGTTCCGTTCCTTTCCGTTCCGTTCCATTCAGTTCCACGCGGGTTGATTCAATTCCATTCTATTCTATTCCATTCCATTCCATTCCATTCCATTCCATTCCATTCCATTCCATTTTACTCGGGTTAATTCCATGCCGTTCCGTTGCGTTCCATTCTGTCCCATCCCGACGCGTCCCGTCCCGTCCCGTCCCATTCCGTTCCGTTCAGATCGGGTAGATTCCGTTCCATTCCGTTCCGTTCCTTTCCGTTCCATTCCATTCCGTTACACGCGGGTTGATTCAATTCCATTCTATTACATTGAATTCCATTAAATTCCATTCCATTCCATTCTACTCGGATTGATTGCATTCCATTCCATTCCAGTCCAGTCCATTCCAATCCATTCCATTCTACTCGGGTTGATTCCATTCCATTCCATTCCATTCCATTCCATTCCATTCCATTCCATTGCGTTCCATTCGATTCGATTCCATTCCATTCCATTCCATTCCATTCCAATCCACTCCATTCTACTTGGGTTCATTCCATTCCATTCCATTCCATTCCATTCGATTCCATTCCATTCCATTCCATTCCATTCCATTCCATTCCATTCTGTTCTACTCGGGTTGATTCCACTCCATTCCATTCCATTCCATTCCATTCTATTCCATTCCATTCCATTCGATTCCATTCTATTCCATTCGATTCCATTCCATTCCATTTCATTTTATTCCAATCCATTGCATTCCATTCTATTCCATTGAATTCCATTCCATTCCATTCCATTCCATCCAATTCCATTCCTTTCCATTCCAATCCATTCCATTCTACTCGGGTTGATTCCATTCCATTCCATTCCATTCCATTCCATTCGATTCCATTCCATTCCATTCCATTCCATTCCATTCCGTTCTACTCGGGTTGATTCCATTCTATTCCATTCCATTCCGTTCGATTCCATTCGATTCCATTCGATTCCATTCCATTCCATTCCATTCCCTTCCATTCCATTCTATTCCATTGAATTCCATTCCATTCCATTGCATTCCATTCCATTCCATTCCATTCCATTCCGTTCTACTCTGATTGACTCCATTCCATTCCATTCCATTCCATTCCATTCCATTCCATTCCATTCCATTCCATTCGATTCCATTCCATTCCATTCCATTCCATTCCATTCCATTCCATTCCAATACATTCCATTCTACTCTGGTTGATTCCATTCCATTCCATTCCATTCCATTCCATTCCATTCGTCTCCATTCGATTCCATTCGATTCCATTCCATTCTATTCCATTGAATTCCATTCCATTCCATTCCATTCTATTCCATTCCATTCCATTCCATTCCATTCCACTCCATTCCATTCGATTCCATTCGATTCCATTCCATTCCATTCCATTCCATTCCAATCCATTCCATTCTACTCGGGTTGATTCCATTCCATTCCATTCCATTCCATTCCATTCCATTCCATTCCATTCCATTCCATTCCATTCCATTGCATTCCATTCCATTCCATTCCATTCCATTCCATTCCATTGCATTCCATTCGATTCCATTCGATTCCATTCCATTCGATTCCATTCGATATCATTCGATTCCATTCCATCCCATTCCATTCCATTCCATTCCATTCCGTTCTACTCGGGTTGATTCCATTCCATTCCATTCCATTCCATTCCATTCCATTCCATTCCACTCCATTCCATTCGATTCCATTCGATTCCATTCCATTCCATTCCATTCCATTCCAATCCATTCCATTCTACTCGGGTTGATTCCATTCCATTCCATTCCATTCCATTCCATTCCATTCCATTCCATTCCATTCCATTCCATTCCATTCCATTCCATTGCATTCCATTCGATTCCATTCGATTCCATTCCATTCGATTCCATTCGATATCATTCGATTCCATTCCATCCCATTCCATTCCATTCCATTCCATTCCGTTCTACTCGGGTTGATTCCATTCCATTCCTTTTCATTCCATTCCATTCCATTCCATTCCATTCCGTTCTAATCGGTTTGATTCCACTCCATTCCATTCAATTCCATTCCATTCCATTCCATTCCATTCCATTCCTTTGCATTCCAACCCATTCCGTTCTAGTCGGGTTGATTCCATTCCATTCCATTCCATTCCATTCCATTCCATTCCATTCCATTCCATTCGATTCCATTCCATTCCATTCCATTCCATTTCATTCCAAACCATTCCATTCTACTCGGGTTCATCATTCCATTCCATTCCATTCCATTCCATTCCATTCCACTCGGGTTCTTTCCATTCCATTCCATTCCATTCCATTCCATTCCATTCCATTCCATTCCATTCCATTCCGTTCTACTCAGGTTGATTTCCATTCCATTCCATTCCATTCCATTCCATTCCATTTCACTCCATTCCATTCCATTCCATTCCATTCCATTCCACTCCATTCCATTCCGTTCTATTCGGGTTGATTCCATTCCATTCCATTCCATTCCATTCCATTCCATTCCATTCCATTCCATTCCATTCTATTCCATTCCGTTCTACTCGGCTTGAATCCATTGAGTTCCGTTCCGTTCCGTTCCGTCCCGACACGTCCCGTCCCGTCCCGTCCCGTCCCTTCCCATCCCGTCCCGTCCCGTCCCGTGCCGTTGTACTCGGGTTGATTCCATTCCACTCCGTTCCGTTCATTTCCGTTCCGTTCCATTCAGTTCCACGCGGGTTGATTCAATTCCATTCTATTCCATTCCATTCCATTCCATTCCATTCCATTCCATTCCATTCCATTCCATTCTACTCGGGTTGATTCCATGCCGTTCCGTTCCGTTCCATTGCGTCCCATCCCGACGCGTCCCGTCCCGTCCCGTCCCGTCAAATTACGTTCCGTTCTGATCGGGTTGATTCCGTTGCATTCCGTTCCGTTCCTTTCCGTTCCGTTCCATTCCGTTACACGCGGGTTGATTCAATTCCATTCTATTACATTGAATTCCATTCCATTCCATTCCATTCCATTCTACTCGGATTGATTGCATTCCATTCCATTCCATTCCAGTCCATTCCAATCCATTCCATTCTACTCGGGTTGATTCCATTCCATTCCACTCCATTCCATTCCATTCCATTCCATTCCATTGCGTTCCATTCGATTCGATTCCATTCCATTCCATTCCATTCCATTCCAATCCATTCCATTCTACTTGGGTTGATTCCATTCCATTCCATTCCATTCGATTCCATTCCATTCCATTCCATTCCATTCCATTCCATTCCATTCCATTCCATTCCATTCTGTACTACTCGGGTTGATTCCACTCCATTCCATTCCATTCCATTCCATTCTATTCCATTCCATTCCATTCGATTCCATTCTATTCCATTCGATTCCATTCCATTCCATTTCATTTTATTCCATTCCATTCCATTCCATTCTATTCCATTGAATTCCATTCCATTCCATTCCATTCCATTCAATTCCATTCCATTCCATTCCTTTCCATTCCAATCCATTCCATTCTACTCGGGTTGATTCCATTCCATTCCATTCCATTCCATTCCAATCGATTCGATTCCATTCCATTCCATTCCATTCCATTCCGTTCTACTCGGGTTGATTCCATTCTATTCCATTCCATTCCGTTCGATTCCATTCGATTCCATTCGATTCCATTCCATTCCATTCCATTCCCTTCCATTCCATTCTATTCCATTGAATTCCATTCCATTCCATTGTATTCCATTCCATTCCATTCCATTCCATTCCGTTTTACTCTGATTGACTCCATTCCATTCCATTCCATTCCATTCCATTCCATTCCATTCCATTCCATTCCATTCCATTCCATTCCATTCGATTACATTCCATTCCATTCCATTCCATGCCATTCCATTCCAATACATTCCATTCTACTCTGGTTGATTCCATTCCATTCCATTCCATTCCATTCCATTCGTTTCCATTCGATTCCATTCGATTCCATTCCATTCTATTCCATTGAATTCCATTCCATTCCATTCCATTCCATTCCATTCCATTCCATTCCATTCCATTCCATTCCATTCCATTCCGTTCTACTCGGGTTGATTCCATTCCATTCCATTCCATTCCATTCCATTCCATTCCATTCCACTCCATTCCATTCGATTCCATTCGATTCCATTCCATTCCATTCCATTCCATTCCAATCCATTCCATTCTACTCGGGTTGATTCCATTCCATTCCATTCCACTCCATTCCATTCCATTCCATTCCATTCCATTGCATTCCATTCGATTCCATTCGACTCCATTCCATTCGATTCCATTCGAGATCATTCGATTCCATTCCATCCCATTCCATTCCATTCCATTCCATTCCGTTCTACTCGGGTTGATTCCATTCCATTCCATTTCATTCCATTCCATTCCATTCCATTCCATTCGATTCAATTCGAGACCATTCCATTCCATTCCATTCCAATCCATTCCATTCTACTCGGGTTGATTCCATTCCATTCCATTCCATTCCATTCCATTCCATTCCATTCCATTCCATTCCACTCGATTCCATTCCATTCTTTCCATTCCATTCCAATCCATTCCATTCTACTCCGGTGGATTCCATTCCATTCCATTTCATTCCATTCCATTCCATTCCATTCCATTCGATTCAATTCGAGACCATTCCATTCCATTCCATTCCAATCCATTCCATTCTACTCGGGTTGATTCCATTCCATTCCATTCCATTCCATTCCATTCCATTCCATTCCATTCCATTCCGTTCTACTCGGGTTGATTCCATTCCATTCCTTTTCATTCCATTCCATTC
Organism: Gorilla gorilla gorilla; assembly: GCF_029281585.2. Lineage (NCBI taxonomy): Eukaryota > Metazoa > Chordata > Mammalia > Primates > Hominidae > Gorilla > Gorilla gorilla. The sequence continues at coordinate 9,410,924 of NC_073241.2, forward strand.
CATTCCATTCCATTCCATTCCATTCCGTTCTAATCGGTTTGATTCCACTCCATTCCATTCCATTCCATTCCATTCCATTCCATTCCATTCCATTCCTTTGCATTCCAACCCATTCCGTTCTAGTCGGGTTGATTCCATTCCATTCCATTCCATTCCATTCCATTCCATTCCATTCCATTCCATTCCATTCGATTCCATTCCATTCCATTCCATTCCATTTCATTCCAAACCATTCCATTCTACTCGGGTTCATCATTCCATTCCATTCCATTCCATTCCATTCCATTCCACTCGGGTTCTTTCCATTCCATTCCATTCCATTCCATTCCATTCCATTCCATTCCATTCCATTCCATTCCATTCCAATCCGTTCTACTCAGGTTGATTTCCATTCCATTCCATTCCATTCCATTCCATTCCATTTCACTCCATTCCATTCCATTCCATTCCATTCCATTCCACTCCATTCCATTCCGTTCTATTCGGGTTGATTCCATTCCATTCCATTCCATTCCATTCCATTCCATTCCATTCCATTCCATTCCATTCTATTCCATTCCGTTCTACTCGGCTTGAATCCATTGAGTTCCGTTCCGTTCCGTTCCGTCCCGACACGTCCCGTCCCGTCCCGTCCCGTCCCGTCCCATCCCGTCCCGTCCCGTCCCGTGCCGTTGTACTCGGGTTGATTCCATTCCACTCCGTTCCGTTCATTTCCGTTCCGTTCCATTCAGTTCCACGCGGGTTGATTCAATTCCATTCTATTCCATTCCATTCCATTCCATTCCATTCCATTCCATTCCATTCCATTCCATTCTACTCGGGTTGATTCCATGCCGTTCCGTTCCGTTCCATTGCGTCCCATCCCGACGCGTCCCGTCCCGTCCCGTCCCGTCAAATTACGTTCCGTTCTGATCGGGTTGATTCCGTTGCATTCCGTTCCGTTCCTTTCCGTTCCGTTCCATTCCGTTACACGCGGGTTGATTCAATTCCATTCTATTACATTGAATTCCATTCCATTCCATTCCATTCCATTCTACTCGGATTGATTGCATTCCATTCCATTCCATTCCAGTCCATTCCAATCCATTCCATTCTACTCGGGTTGATTCCATTCCATTCCACTCCATTCCATTCCATTCCATTCCATTCCATTGCGTTCCATTCGATTCGATTCCATTCCATTCCATTCCATTCCATTCCAATCCATTCCATTCTACTTGGGTTGATTCCATTCCATTCCATTCCATTCGATTCCATTCCATTCCATTCCATTCCATTCCATTCCATTCCATTCCATTCCATTCCATTCTGTACTACTCGGGTTGATTCCACTCCATTCCATTCCATTCCATTCCATTCTATTCCATTCCATTCCATTCGATTCCATTCTATTCCATTCGATTCCATTCCATTCCATTTCATTTTATTCCATTCCATTCCATTCCATTCTATTCCATTGAATTCCATTCCATTCCATTCCATTCCATTCAATTCCATTCCATTCCATTCCTTTCCATTCCAATCCATTCCATTCTACTCGGGTTGATTCCATTCCATTCCATTCCATTCCATTCCAATCGATTCGATTCCATTCCATTCCATTCCATTCCATTCCGTTCTACTCGGGTTGATTCCATTCTATTCCATTCCATTCCGTTCGATTCCATTCGATTCCATTCGATTCCATTCCATTCCATTCCATTCCCTTCCATTCCATTCTATTCCATTGAATTCCATTCCATTCCATTGTATTCCATTCCATTCCATTCCATTCCATTCCGTTTTACTCTGATTGACTCCATTCCATTCCATTCCATTCCATTCCATTCCATTCCATTCCATTCCATTCCATTCCATTCCATTCGATTCCATGCCATTCCATTCCATTCCATGCCATTCCATTCCAATACATTCCATTCTACTCTGGTTGATTCCATTCCATTCCATTCCATTCCATTCCATTCGTTTCCATTCGATTCCATTCGATTCCATTCCATTCTATTCCATTGAATTCCATTCCATTCCATTCCATTCCATTCCATTCCATTCCATTCCATTCCATTCCATTCCATTCCATTCCGTTCTACTCGGGTTGATTCCATTCCATTCCATTCCATTCCATTCCATTCCATTCCATTCCATTCCATTCCACTCCATTCCATTCGATTCCATTCGATTCCATTCCATTCCATTCCATTCCATTCCAATCCATTCCATTCTACTCGGGTTGATTCCATTCCATTCCATTCCACTCCATTCCATTCCATTCCATTCCATTCCATTGCATTCCATTCGATTCCATTCGACTCCATTCCATTCGATTCCATTCGAGATCATTCGATTCCATTCCATCCCATTCCATTCCATTCCATTCCATTCCGTTCTACTCGGGTTGATTCCATTCCATTCCATTTCATTCCATTCCATTCCATTCCATTCCATTCGATTCAATTCGAGACCATTCCATTCCATTCCATTCCAATCCATTCCATTCTACTCGGGTTGATTCCATTCCATTCCATTCCATTCCATTCCATTCCATTCCATTCCATTCCATTCCACTCGATTCCATTCCATTCTTTCCATTCCATTCCAATCCATTCCATTCTACTCCGGTGGATTCCATTCCATTCCATTCAATTCCATTCCATTCCATTCCATTCCATTCCATTCCATTCCATTCCATTCCATTCGATTCCATTCCATTCCATTCCATTCCATTCCATTCCATTCCATTCCATTCCATTCCATTCCATTCCGTTCTAGTCAGGTTGATTCCATTCTATTCCATTCCATTACATTCCATTCCATTCCATTCCATTCCATTCCATTCCATTTCATTCCATTCTATTCCACTCCATTCTACTCCATTGAATTCCATTCCATTCCATTCTATTCCATTCCATTCCATTCCTTTCCATTCCATTTAGTTCTACTCGGGTTGATTCCATTCCATTCCATTCCATTCCATTCCATTCCATTCTATTCCATTCCATTCCATTCCATTCCATTCCATTCCATTCCATTCCATTCCATTCCATTCCATTGCATTTCATTCCATTCGATTCGATTCCATTCCATTCCATTCCATTCCATTCCATTCCATTCAATTCCATTCCATTCCATTCCATTCCGTTCCACTCGGGTTGATTCCATTCTATTCCATTCCATTCCATTCGATTCCATTCGATATCATTCGATTCCATTCCATCCCATTCCATTCCATTCCATTCCATTCCGTTCTTCTTGGGTTGATTCCATTCCATTCCATTTCATTCCATTCCATTCCATTCCACTCGATTCCATTCCATTCTTTCCATTCCATTCCAATCCATTCCATTCTACTCGGGTGGATTCCATTCCATTCCATTCCATTCCATTCCATTCCATTCCATTCCATTCGATTCCATTCCATTCCATTCCATTCCATTCCATTCCATTCCATTCCATTCCATTCCATTCCATTCCATTCCGTTCTAGTCGGGTTGATTCCATTCTATTCCATTCCATTCCATTCCATTGCATTCCATTCCATTCCATTCCATTCCATTCCATTCTATTCCACTCCATTCTACTCCATTGAATTCCATTCCATTCCATATTATTCCATTCCATTCCATTCCTTTCCATTCCATTTAGTTCTACTCGGGTTGATTCCATTCCATTCCATTCCATTCCATTCCATTCCGTTCCACTCGGGTTGATTCCATTCTATTCCATTCCATTCCATTCGATTCCATTCGATATCATTCGATTCCATTCCATCCCATTCCATTCCATTCCATTCCATTCCGTTCTTCTTGGGTTGAGTCCATTCCATTCCATTTCATTCCATTCCATTCCATTCCATTTCTTTCGATTCCATTCGATTCCATTCCATTCCATTCCATTCCAATCCATTGCATTCTACTCAGGTTGATTCCATTCCATTCCATTCCATTCCATTCCATTCCATTCCATTCCATTCCATTCCATTCCATTCGATTCCACTCGATTCCATTCCATTCCTTTCCATTCCATTCCAATCCATTCCATTCTATTCGGGTGGATTCCATTCCATTCCATTCCATTCCATTCCATTCCATTCCATTCCATTCGATTCCATTCCATTCCATTCCATTCCATTCCATTCCATTCCATTCCGTTCTAGTCAGGTTGATTCCGTTCCATTCCATTGCTTTCCATTCCATTCCATTCCATTCCATTCCATTCCATTCCATTCCATTCCATTCCATTCCAATCTATTCCATTCCATTCTACTCCATTGAATTCCATTCCATTCTATTCCATTCCATTCCATTCCATTCCTTTCCAATCCATTTAGTTCTACTCGGGTTGATTCCATTCCATTCCATTCCATTCCATTCCATTCCATTCCATTCCATTCCATTCCATTCCATTCCATTCCATTCTGTACTACTCGGGTTGATTCCACTCCATTCCATTCCATTCCATTCCATTCTATTCCATTCCATTCCATTCGATTCCATTCTATTCCATTCGATTCCATTCCATTCCATTTCATTTTATTCCATTCCATTCCATTCCATTCTATTCCATTGAATTCCATTCCATTCCATTCCATTCCATTCAATTCCATTCCATTCCATTCCTTTCCATTCCAATCCATTCCATTCTACTCGGGTTGATTCCATTCCATTCCATTCCATTCCATTCCAATCGATTCGATTCCATTCCATTCCATTCCATTCCATTCCGTTCTACTCGGGTTGATTCCATTCTATTCCATTCCATTCCGTTCGATTCCATTCGATTCCATTCGATTCCATTCCATTCCATTCCATTCCCTTCCATTCCATTCTATTCCATTGAATTCCATTCCATTCCATTGTATTCCATTCCATTCCATTCCATTCCATTCCGTTTTACTCTGATTGACTCCATTCCATTCCATTCCATTCCATTCCATTCCATTCCATTCCATTCCATTCCATTCCATTCCATTCCATTCGATTACATTCCATTCCATTCCATTCCATGCCATTCCATTCCAATACATTCCATTCTACTCTGGTTGATTCCATTCCATTCCATTCCATTCCATTCCATTCGTTTCCATTCGATTCCATTCGATTCCATTCCATTCTATTCCATTGAATTCCATTCCATTCCATTCCATTCCATTCCATTCCATTCCATTCCATTCCATTCCATTCCATTCCGTTCTACTCGGGTTGATTCCATTCCATTCCATTCCATTCCATTCCATTCCATTCCATTCCACTCCATTCCATTCGATTCCATTCGATTCCTTTCCATTCCATTCCATTCCATTCCAATCCATTCCATTCTACTCGGGTTGATTCCATTCCATTCCATTCCACTCCATTCCATTCCATTCCATTCCATTCCATTGCATTCCATTCGATTCCATTCGACTCCATTCCATTCGATTCCATTCGAGATCATTCGATTCCATTCCATCCCATTCCATTCCATTCCATTCCATTCCGTTCTACTCGGGTTGATTCCATTCCATTCCATTTCATTCCATTCCATTCCATTCCATTCCATTCGATTCAATTCGAGACCATTCCATTCCATTCCATTCCAATCCATTCCATTCTACTCGGGTTGATTCCATTCCATTCCATTCCATTCCATTCCATTCCATTCCATTCCACTCGATTCCATTCCATTCTTTCCATTCCATTCCAATCCATTCCATTCTACTCCGGTGGATTCCATTCCATTCCATTTCATTCCATTCCATTCCATTCCATTCCATTCGATTCAATTCGAGACCATTCCATTCCATTCCATTCCAATCCATTCCATTCTACTCGGGTTGATTCCATTCCATTCCATTCCATTCCATTCCATTCCATTCCATTCCATTCCATTCCGTTCTACTCGGGTTGATTCCATTCCATTCCTTTTCATTCCATTCCATTCCATTCCATTCCATTCCATTCCATTCCGTTCTAATCGGTTTGATTCCACTCCATTCCATTCCATTCCATTCCATTCCATTCCATTCCATTCCATTCCTTTGCATTCCAACCCATTCCGTTCTAGTCGGGTTGATTCCATTCCATTCCATTCCATTCCATTCCATTCCATTCCATTCCATTCCATTCGATTCCATTCCATTCCATTCCATTCCATTTCATTCCAAACCATTCCATTCTACTCGGGTTCATCATTCCATTCCATTCCATTCCATTCCATTCCATTCCACTCGGGTTCTTTCCATTCCATTCCATTCCATTCCATTCCATTCCATTCCATTCCATTCCATTCCATTCCATTCCAATCCGTTCTACTCAGGTTGATTTCCATTCCATTCCATTCCATTCCATTCCATTCCATTTCACTCCATTCCATTCCATTCCATTCCATTCCATTCCACTCCATTCCATTCCGTTCTATTCGGGTTGATTCCATTCCATTCCATTCCATTCCATTCCATTCCATTCCATTCCATTCCATTCCATTCTATTCCATTCCGTTCTACTCGGCTTGAATCCATTGAGTTCCGTTCCGTTCCGTTCCGTCCCGACACGTCCCGTCCCGTCCCGTCCCGTCCCGTCCCATCCCGTCCCGTCCCGTCCCGTGCCGTTGTACTCGGGTTGATTCCATTCCACTCCGTTCCGTTCATTTCCGTTCCGTTCCATTCAGTTCCACGCGGGTTGATTCAATTCCATTCTATTCCATTCCATTCCATTCCATTCCATTCCATTCCATTCCATTCCATTCCATTCTACTCGGGTTGATTCCATGCCGTTCCGTTCCGTTCCATTGCGTCCCATCCCGACGCGTCCCGTCCCGTCCCGTCCCGTCAAATTACGTTCCGTTCTGATCGGGTTGATTCCGTTGCATTCCGTTCCGTTCCTTTCCGTTCCGTTCCATTCCGTTACACGCGGGTTGATTCAATTCCATTCTATTACATTGAATTCCATTCCATTCCATTCCATTCCATTCTACTCGGATTGATTGCATTCCATTCCATTCCATTCCAGTCCATTCCAATCCATTCCATTCTACTCGGGTTGATTCCATTCCATTCCACTCCATTCCATTCCATTCCATTCCATTCCATTGCGTTCCATTCGATTCGATTCCATTCCATTCCATTCCATTCCATTCCAATCCATTCCATTCTACTTGGGTTGATTCCATTCCATTCCATTCCATTCGATTCCATTCCATTCCATTCCATTCCATTCCATTCCATTCCATTCCATTCCATTCCATTCTGTACTACTCGGGTTGATTCCACTCCATTCCATTCCATTCCATTCCATTCTATTCCATTCCATTCCATTCGATTCCATTCTATTCCATTCGATTCCATTCCATTCCATTTCATTTTATTCCATTCCATTCCATTCCATTCTATTCCATTGAATTCCATTCCATTCCATTCCATTCCATTCAATTCCATTCCATTCCATTCCTTTCCATTCCAATCCATTCCATTCTACTCGGGTTGATTCCATTCCATTCCATTCCATTCCATTCCAATCGATTCGATTCCATTCCATTCCATTCCATTCCATTCCGTTCTACTCGGGTTGATTCCATTCTATTCCATTCCATTCCGTTCGATTCCATTCGATTCCATTCGATTCCATTCCATTCCATTCCATTCCCTTCCATTCCATTCTATTCCATTGAATTCCATTCCATTCCATTGTATTCCATTCCATTCCATTCCATTCCATTCCGTTTTACTCTGATTGACTCCATTCCATTCCATTCCATTCCATTCCATTCCATTCCATTCCATTCCATTCCATTCCATTCGATTCCATGCCATTCCATTCCATTCCATGCCATTCCATTCCAATACATTCCATTCTACTCTGGTTGATTCCATTCCATTCCATTCCATTCCATTCCATTCGTTTCCATTCGATTCCATTCGATTCCATTCCATTCTATTCCATTGAATTCCATTCCATTCCATTCCATTCCATTCCATTCCATTCCATTCCATTCCATTCCATTCCATTCCATTCCGTTCTACTCGGGTTGATTCCATTCCATTCCATTCCATTCCATTCCATTCCATTCCATTCCATTCCATTCCACTCCATTCCATTCGATTCCATTCGATTCCATTCCATTCCATTCCATTCCATTCCAATCCATTCCATTCTACTCGGGTTGATTCCATTCCATTCCATTCCACTCCATTCCATTCCATTCCATTCCATTCCATTGCATTCCATTCGATTCCATTCGACTCCATTCCATTCGATTCCATTCGAGATCATTCGATTCCATTCCATCCCATTCCATTCCATTCCATTCCATTCCGTTCTACTCGGGTTGATTCCATTCCATTCCATTTCATTCCATTCCATTCCATTCCATTCCATTCGATTCAATTCGAGACCATTCCATTCCATTCCATTCCAATCCATTCCATTCTACTCGGGTTGATTCCATTCCATTCCATTCCATTCCATTCCATTCCATTCCATTCCATTCCATTCCACTCGATTCCATTCCATTCTTTCCATTCCATTCCAATCCATTCCATTCTACTCCGGTGGATTCCATTCCATTCCATTCAATTCCATTCCATTCCATTCCATTCCATTCCATTCCATTCCATTCCATTCCATTCGATTCCATTCCATTCCATTCCATTCCATTCCATTCCATTCCATTCCATTCCATTCCATTCCATTCCGTTCTAGTCAGGTTGATTCCATTCTATTCCATTCCATTACATTCCATTCCATTCCATTCCATTCCATTCCATTCCATTTCATTCCATTCTATTCCACTCCATTCTACTCCATTGAATTCCATTCCATTCCATTCTATTCCATTCCATTCCATTCCTTTCCATTCCATTTAGTTCTACTCGGGTTGATTCCATTCCATTCCATTCCATTCCATTCCATTCCATTCTATTCCATTCCATTCCATTCCATTCCATTCCATTCCATTCCATTCCATTCCATTCCATTGCATTTCATTCCATTCGATTCGATTCCATTCCATTCCATTCCATTCCATTCCATTCCATTCAATTCCATTCCATTCCATTCCATTCCGTTCCACTCGGGTTGATTCCATTCTATTCCATTCCATTCCATTCGATTCCATTCGATATCATTCGATTCCATTCCATCCCATTCCATTCCATTCCATTCCATTCCGTTCTTCTTGGGTTGATTCCATTCCATTCCATTTCATTCCATTCCATTCCATTCCACTCGATTCCATTCCATTCTTTCCATTCCATTCCAATCCATTCCATTCTACTCGGGTGGATTCCATTCCATTCCATTCCATTCCATTCCATTCCATTCCATTCCATTCGATTCCATTCCATTCCATTCCATTCCATTCCATTCCATTCCATTCCATTCCATTCCATTCCATTCCATTCCATTCCATTCCGTTCTAGTCGGGTTGATTCCATTCTATTCCATTCCATTCCATTCCATTGCATTCCATTCCATTCCATTCCATTCCATTCCATTCTATTCCACTCCATTCTACTCCATTGAATTCCATTCCATTCCATATTATTCCATTCCATTCCATTCCTTTCCATTCCATTTAGTTCTACTCGGGTTGATTCCATTCCATTCCATTCCATTCCATTCCATTCCGTTCCACTCGGGTTGATTCCATTCTATTCCATTCCATTCCATTCGATTCCATTCGATATCATTCGATTCCATTCCATCCCATTCCATTCCATTCCATTCCATTCCGTTCTTCTTGGGTTGAGTCCATTCCATTCCATTTCATTCCATTCCATTCCATTCCATTTCTTTCGATTCCATTCGATTCCATTCCATTCCATTCCATTCCAATCCATTGCATTCTACTCAGGTTGATTCCATTCCATTCCATTCCATTCCATTCCATTCCATTCCATTCCATTCCATTCCATTCGATTCCACTCGATTCCATTCCATTCCTTTCCATTCCATTCCAATCCATTCCATTCTATTCGGGTGGATTCCATTCCATTCCATTCCATTCCATTCCATTCCATTCCATTCCATTCGATTCCATTCCATTCCATTCCATTCCATTCCATTCCATTCCATTCCGTTCTAGTCAGGTTGATTCCGTTCCATTCCATTGCTTTCCATTCCATTCCATTCCATTCCATTCCATTCCATTCCATTCCATTCCATTCCATTCCAATCTATTCCATTCCATTCTACTCCATTGAATTCCATTCCATTCTATTCCATTCCATTCCATTCCATTCCTTTCCAATCCATTTAGTTCTACTCGGGTTGATTCCATTCCATTCCATTCCATTCCATTCCATTCCATTCCATTCCATTACTTTCCATTCCATTCCATTCCATTCCATTCTATTCTACTCGGGTTGACTCCATTCCATTCCATTCCACTCCATTCCATTCCGTTATATTCCATTCTATTCCATTCGATTCCGTTCGATTCCATTCCATTCCATTCCATTCCATTCGATTCCATTCCATTCCATTCGATTCCCTTCCATTCCATTCCATTCCATTCCATTCCATTCCATTCCAATCCATTCCATTCTACTCGGGTTGATTCCATTCCATTCCATTCCATTCCAATCCATTCCATTCCATTCCATTCCATTCCATTCCATTCCATTCCATTCCATTCCATTCCTTTCTATTCCATTCCATTCCATTCCATTCCATTCCATTCCATTCCATTCCATTCCATTCCATTCCATTCCGTTCTACTCGGGTTGATTCCACTCCATTCCATTCCCTTCCATTCCATTGCATTCCATTCCATTCCATTCCATTCCATTCCATTCCATTCCTTTCCATTCCAACCCATTCCTTTCTACTCGGGTTGATTCCATTCCATTCCATTCCATTCCATTCCATTCCATTCCATTCCATTCCATTCCATTCCATTGCATTCCATTCCATTCCATTCGATTCCATTCCATTCCATTCCATTCCATTTCATTCCAAACCGTTCCTTTCTACTCGGATTCATCATTCCATTCCATTCCATTCCATTCCATTCCATTCCATTCCACTCGGGTTCATTCCATTCCATTCCATTCCATTCCATTCCATTCCATTCCATTCCATTCCATTCCGTTCTACTCAGGTTGATTTCCATTCCATTCCATTCCATTCCATTCCATTCCATTCCATTCCATTCCATTCCATTCCATTCCATTCCATTCCATTCCATTCCATTCCATTCTATTCCTTTCCGTTCTACTCGGCTTGAATCCATTGAGTTCCGTTCTGTTCCTTTTCATCCCGACACGTCCCGTCCCGTCCCGTCTCGTCCCGTTCCGTCCCGTCCCGTCCCGTCCCGTGCCGTTGTACTCGGGTTGATTCCATTCCACTCCGTTCCGTTCCTTTCTGTTCCCTTCCATTCAGTTCCACGCGGGTTGATTCAATTCCATTCTATTCTATTCCATTCCATTCCATTCCATTCCATTCCATTCCATTCCATTCCATTCCATTCCATTTTACTTGGGTTGATTCCATGCCGTGCCATTCCGTTCCATTCCGTTCCGTTCTGATCGGGTTGATTCCGTTCCATTCCGTTCCGTTCCTTTCCATTCCATTCCATTCCGTTACACGCAGGTTGATTCAATTCCATTCTATTACATTGAATTCTATTCCATTCCATTCCATTCCATTCTACTCGGATTGATTGCATTCCATTCCATTCCATTCCAGTCCATTCCAATCCATTCCATTCTACTCGGGTTGATTCCATTCCATTCCATTCCATTCCATTCCATTCCATTCCATTCCATTCCATTCCATTCCATTCCATTGCGTTCCATTCGAATCGATTCCATTCCATTCCATTCCATTCCATTCCAATCCATTCCATTCTACTTGGGTTCATTCCATTCCATTCCATTCCATTCCATTCTATTCCATTCGATTCCATTCCATTCCATTCCATTCCATTCCATTCCATTCTGTTCTACTCGGGTTGATTCCACTCCATTCCATTCCATTCCATTCCATTCTATTCCATTCCATTCCATTCGATTCCATTCTATTCCATTCGATTCCATTCCATTCCATTTCATTTTATTCCATTCCATTCCATTCCATTCTATTCCATTGAATTCCATTCCATTCCATTCCATTCCATTCCATTCCATTCCATTCCATTCCATTCCATTCCATTCCATTCCATTCCATTCCGTTCTAGTCGGGTTGATTCCATTCTATTCCATTCCATTCCATTCCATTGCATTCCATTCCATTCCATTCCATTCCATTCCATTCCATTCCATTCCATTCCATTCCATTCCATTCCATTCCATTCCATTCCGTTCCACTCGAGTTGATTCCATTCTGTTCCATTCCATTCCATTCGATTCCATTCGATATCATTCGATTCCATTCCATCCCATTCCATTCCATTCCATTCCATTCCGTTCTTCTTGGGGTGAGTCCATTCCATTCCATTTCATTCCATTCCATTCCATTCCTTTTCTTTCGATTCCATTCGATTCCATTCCATTCCATTCCATTCCAATCCATTGCATTCTACTCAGGTTGATTCCATTCCATTCCATTCCATTCCATTCCATTCCATTCCATTCCATTCCATTCCATTCCATTCCATTCCACTCGATTCCATTCCATTCCTTTCCATTCCATTCCAATCCATTCCATTCTATTCGGGTGGATTCCATTCCATTCCATTCCATTCCATTCCATTCCATTCCATTCCATTCCATTCCATTCCATTCGATTCCATTCCATTCCATTCCATTCCATTCCATTCCATTCCATTCCATTCCATTCCGTTCTAGTCGGGTTGATTCCGTTCCATTCCATTGCATTCCATTCCATTCCATTCCATTCCATTCCATTCCATTCCATTCCATTCTATTCCATTCCATTCTACTCCATTGAATTCCATTCCATTCCATTCCATTCCATTCCATTCCATTCCTTTCCAATCCATTTAGTTCTACTCGGGTTGATTTCATTCCATTCCATTCCATTCCATTCCATTCCATTCCATTCCATTCCATTCCATTCCATTCCATTCCATTCCATTACTTTCCATTCCATTCCATTCCATTCCATTCTATTCTACTCGGGTTGACTCCATTCCATTCCATTCCACTCCATTCCATTCCGTTATATTCCATACTATTCCATTTGATTCCGTTCGATTCCATTCCATTCCATTCCATTCCATTCGATTCCATTCCATTCCATTCGATTCCCTTCCATTCCATTCCATTCCATTCCATTCCATTCCATTCCAATCCATTCCATTCTACTCGGGTTGATTCCATTCCATTCCATTCCATTCCATTCCATTCCATTCTACTCGGGTTGATTCCATGCCGTTCCGTTCTGTTCCATTGCGTCCCATCCCGACGCGTCCCGTCCCGTCCCGTCCCGTCAAATTACGTTCCGTTCTGATCGGGTTGATTCCGTTCCATTCCGTTCCGTTCCTTTCCGTTCCGTTCCATTCCGTTACACGCGGGTTGATTCAATTCCATTCTATTACATTGAATTCCATTCCATTCCATTCCATTCCATTCTACTCGGATTGATTGCATTCCATTCCATTCCATTCCAGTCCATTCCAATCCATTCCATTCTACTCGGGTTGATTCCATTCCATTCCATTCCATTCCATTCCATTCCATTCCATTCCATTCCATTCCATTCCTTTCCATTTATTCCATTCCGTTCTACTCGGGTTGATTCCATTGAGTTTGGTTACGTTCCGTTCCGTCCCATCCCGTCCCGTCCCGTCCCGTTCCGTTTTACTCGGGTTGATTCCTTTGCATTCCGTTCCGCTCGTTTCCATTCCGTTCCATTCCGTTCCACGCGGGTTGGTTCAATTCCATTCTATTCTATTCTATTCCTTTCCATTCCATTCCATTCTACTCGGGTTGATTCCATGCCGTTCCATTCCGTTCCATTCCGTCCCATCCCGACCCGTCCCATCCCGTCCCGTCCCGTCCCATCCCATTCCGTTCCACATGGGTTGATTCAATTCCTTTCGGTTACATTGAATTCCATTCCATTCCATTCTACTCGGATTGATTCCATTCCATTCCATTCCATTCCATTCCATTCCATTCCATTCCTTTCCATTCCAATCCATTCCATTCTACTCGGGTTGATTCCATTCCATTCCAATCCATTCCATTCCATTCCATTCCATTCCATTCCATTCCATTCCATTCCATTCAGTTTCATTCCATTCCATTCCATTCCTTTCCATTCCATTCCATTCCATTCCATTCCATTCTATTCCATTACATTCTACTACATTGAATTCCATTCCATTCCATTCAATTCCATTCCATTCCATTCCTTTCCATTCCATTTAGTTCTACTCGGGTTGATTCCATTCCATTCCATTCCATTCCATTCCATTCCATTCCATTCCATTCCATTCCATTCCATTCCATTGCATTCCATTCCATTCCATTCCATTACTTTCCATTCCATTCCATTCCAATCAATTCCATTCTACTCGGGTTGACTCCATTCCATTCCATTCCATTCCATTCCATTCCATTCCATTCCATTCCATTCCATTCCATTATATTCCATTCTATTCCATTCGATTCCGTTCAATTCCATTCCATTCCATTCCATTCCATTCCATTCCATTCCATTCCATTCCATTCGATTCCATTCCATTCCATTCCATTCCATTCCATTCCATTCCATTCCATTCCTTTCTATTCCATTCCATTCCATTCCATTCCATTCCATTCCATTCCATTCCATTCCATTCCATTCCGTTCTACTCGGGTTGATTCCACTCCATTCCATTCCATTCCATTCCATTCCATTCCATTCCATTCCATTCCATTCCTTTCCATTCCAACCCATTCCGTTCTACTCGGGTTGATTCCATTCCTTTCCATTCCATTCCATTCCATTCCATTCCATTCCATTCCATTCCATTCCATTCCATTCCACTCCATTCCATTCCATTTCATTCCAAACCGTTCCATTCTACTCGGGTTCATCATTCCATTCCATTCCATTCCATTCCATTCCACTCGGGTTCATTCCATTCCATTCCATTCCATTCCATTCCATTCCATTCCATTCCATTCCATTCCGTTCTACTCAGGTTGATTTCCATTCCATTCCATTCCATTTCATTCCTTTCCATTCCATTCCATTCCATTCCATTCCATTCCATTCCATTCTATTCCATTCCGTTCTACTCGGCTTGAATCCATTGAGTTCCGTTCCGTTCCGTTCCGTCCCAACACGTCCCGTCCCGTCCCGTCCCGTCCCGTCCCTTCCCGTCCCGTCCCGTGCCGTTGTACTCGGGTTGATTCCGTTCCACTCCGTTCCGTTCCTTTCCGTTCCGTTCCATTCAGTTCCACGCGGGTTGATTCAATTCCATTCTATTCTATTCCATTCCATTCCATTCCATTCCATTCCATTCCATTCCATTCCATTTTACTCGGGTTAATTCCATGCCGTTCCGTTGCGTTCCATTCTGTCCCATCCCGACGCGTCCCGTCCCGTCCCGTCCCATTCCGTTCCGTTCAGATCGGGTAGATTCCGTTCCATTCCGTTCCGTTCCTTTCCGTTCCATTCCATTCCGTTACACGCGGGTTGATTCAATTCCATTCTATTACATTGAATTCCATTAAATTCCATTCCATTCCATTCTACTCGGATTGATTGCATTCCATTCCATTCCAGTCCAGTCCATTCCAATCCATTCCATTCTATTCGGGTTGATTCCATTCCATTCCATTCCATTCCATTCCATTCCATTCCATTCCATTGCGTTCCATTCGATTCGATTCCATTCCATTCCATTCCATTCCATTCCAATCCACTCCATTCTACTTGGGTTCATTCCATTCCATTCCATTCCATTCCATTCGATTCCATTCCATTCCATTCCTTTCCATTCCATTCCATTCCATTCTGTTCTACTCGGGTTGATTCCACTCCATTCCATTCCATTCCATTCCATTCTATTCCATTCCATTCCATTCGATTCCATTCTATTCCATTCGATTCCATTCCATTCCATTTCATTTTATTCCAATCCATTGCATTCCATTCTATTCCATTGAATTCCATTCCATTCCATTCCATTCCATCCAATTCCATTCCTTTCCATTCCAATCCATTCCATTCTACTCGGGTTGATTCCATTCCATTCCATTCCATTCCATTCCATTCGATTCCATTCCATTCCATTCCATTCCATTCCATTCCGTTCTACTCGGGTTGATTCCATTCTATTCCATTCCATTCCGTTCGATTCCATTCGATTCCATTCGATTCCATTCCATTCCATTCCATTCCCTTCCATTCCATTCTATTCCATTGAATTCCATTCCATTCCATTGCATTCCATTCCATTCCATTCCATTCCATTCCGTTCTACTCTGATTGACTCCATTCCATTCCATTCCATTCCATTCCATTCCATTCCATTCCATTCCATTCCATTCGATTCCATTCCATTCCATTCCATTCCATTCCATTCCATTCCATTCCAATACATTCCATTCTACTCTGGTTGATTCCATTCCATTCCATTCCATTCCATTCCATTCCATTCGTCTCCATTCGATTCCATTCGATTCCATTCCATTCTATTCCATTGAATTCCATTCCATTCCATTCCATTCTATTCCATTCCATTCCATTCCATTCCATTCCACTCCATTCCATTCGATTCCATTCGATTCCATTCCATTCCATTCCATTCCATTCCAATCCATTCCATTCTACTCGGGTTGATTCCATTCCATTCCATTCCATTCCATTCCATTCCATTCCATTCCATTCCATTCCATTCCATTCCATTCCATTGCATTCCATTCCATTCCATTCCATTCCATTCCATTCCATTGCATTCCATTCGATTCCATTCGATTCCATTCCATTCGATTCCATTCGATATCATTCGATTCCATTCCATCCCATTCCATTCCATTCCATTCCATTCCGTTCTACTCGGGTTGATTCCATTCCATTCCATTCCATTCCATTCCATTCCATTCCATTCCATTCCATTCCACTCCATTCCATTCGATTCCATTCGATTCCATTCCATTCCATTCCATTCCATTCCAATCCATTCCATTCTACTCGGGTTGATTCCATTCCATTCCATTCCATTCCATTCCATTCCATTCCATTCCATTCCATTCCATTCCATTCCATTCCATTGCATTCCATTCGATTCCATTCGATTCCATTCCATTCGATTCCATTCGATATCATTCGATTCCATTCCATCCCATTCCATTCCATTCCATTCCATTCCGTTCTACTCGGGTTGATTCCATTCCATTCCTTTTCATTCCATTCCATTCCATTCCATTCCATTCCATTCCATTCCGTTCTAATCGGTTTGATTCCACTCCATTCCATTCCATTCCATTCCATTCCATTCCATTCCATTCCATTCCTTTGCATTCCAACCCATTCCGTTCTAGTCGGGTTGATTCCATTCCATTCCATTCCATTCCATTCCATTCCATTCCATTCCATTCCATTCGATTCCATTCCATTCCATTCCATTCCATTTCATTCCAAACCATTCCATTCTACTCGGGTTCATCATTCCATTCCATTCCATTCCATTCCATTCCATTCCACTCGGGTTCTTTCCATTCCATTCCATTCCATTCCATTCCATTCCATTCCATTCCATTCCATTCCATTCCATTCCGTTCTACTCAGGTTGATTTCCATTCCATTCCATTCCATTCCATTCCATTCCATTTCACTCCATTCCATTCCATTCCATTCCATTCCATTCCACTCCATTCCATTCCGTTCTATTCGGGTTGATTCCATTCCATTCCATTCCATTCCATTCCATTCCATTCCATTCCATTCCATTCCATTCTATTCCATTCCGTTCTACTCGGCTTGAATCCATTGAGTTCCGTTCCGTTCCGTTCCGTCCCGACACGTCCCGTCCCGTCCCGTCCCGTCCCGTCCCATCCCGTCCCGTCCCGTCCCGTGCCGTTGTACTCGGGTTGATTCCATTCCACTCCGTTCCGTTCATTTCCGTTCCGTTCCATTCAGTTCCACGCGGGTTGATTCAATTCCATTCTATTCCATTCCATTCCATTCCATTCCATTCCATTCCATTCCATTCCATTCTACTCGGGTTGATTCCATGCCGTTCCGTTCCGTTCCATTGCGTCCCATCCCGACGCGTCCCGTCCCGTCCCGTCCCGTCAAATTACGTTCCGTTCTGATCGGGTTGATTCCGTTGCATTCCGTTCCGTTCCTTTCCGTTCCGTTCCATTCCGTTACACGCGGGTTGATTCAATTCCATTCTTTTACATTGAATTCCATTCCATTCCATTCCATTCCATTCTACTCGGATTGATTGCATTCCATTCCATTCCATTCCAGTCCATTCCAATCCATTCCATTCTACTCGGGTTGATTCCATTCCATTCCACTCCATTCCATTCCATTCCATTCCATTCCATTGCGTTCCATTCGATTCGATTCCATTCCATTCCATTCCATTCCATTCCAATCCATTCCATTCTACTTGGGTTGATTCCATTCCATTCCATTCTATTCGATTCCATTCCATTCCATTCCATTCCATTCCATTCCATTCCATTCCATTCCATTCCATTCTGTACTACTCGGGTTGATTCCACTCCATTCCATTCCATTCCATTCCATTCTATTCCATTCCATTCCATTCGATTCCATTCTATTCCATTCGATTCCATTCCATTCCATTTCATTTTATTCCATTCCATTCCATTCCATTCTATTCCATTGAATTCCATTCCATTCCATTCCATTCCATTCAATTCCGTTCCATTCCATTCCTTTCCATTCCAATCCATTCCATTCTACTCGGGTTGATTCCATTCCATTCCATTCCATTCCATTCCAATCGATTCGATTCCATTCCATTCCATTCCATTCCATTCCGTTCTACTCGGGTTGATTCCATTCTATTCCATTCCATTCCGTTCGATTCCATTCGATTCCATTCGATTCCATTCCATTCCATTCCATTCCCTTCCATTCCATTCTATTCCATTGAATTCCATTCCATTCCATTGTATTCCATTCCATTCCATTCCATTCCATTCCGTTTTACTCTGATTGACTCCATTCCATTCCATTCCATTCCATTCCATTCCATTCCATTCCATTCCATTCCATTCCATTCGATTCCATTCCATTCCATTCCATTCCATGCCATTCCATTCCAATACATTCCATTCTACTCTGGTTGATTCCATTCCATTCCATTCCATTCCATTCCATTCGTTTCCATTCGATTCCATTCGATTCCATTCCATTCTATTCCATTGAATTCCATTCCATTCCATTCCATTCCATTCCATTCCATTCCATTCCATTCCATTCCATTCCATTCCATTCCATTCCGTTCTACTCGGGTTGATTCCATTCCATTCCATTCCATTCCATTCCATTCCATTCCATTCCATTCCATTCCACTCCATTCCATTCGATTCCATTCGATTCCATTCCATTCCATTCCATTCCATTCCAATCCATTCCATTCTACTCGGGTTGATTCCATTCCATTCCATTCCACTCCATTCCATTCCATTCCATTCCATTCCATTGCATTCCATTCGATTCCATTCGACTCCATTCCATTCGATTCCATTCGAGATCATTCGATTCCATTCCATCCCATTCCATTCCATTCCATTCCATTCCGTTCTACTCGGGTTGATTCCATGCCATTCCATTTCATTCCATTCCATTCCATTCCATTCCATTCGATTCAATTCGAGACCATTCCATTCCATTCCATTCCAATCCATTCCATTCTACTCGGGTTGATTCCATTCCATTCCATTCCATTCCATTCCATTCCATTCCATTCCATTCCATTCCACTCGATTCCATTCCATTCTTTCCATTCCATTCCAATCCATTCCATTCTACTCCGGTGGATTCCATTCCATTCCATTTCATTCCATTCCATTCCATTCCATTCCATTCGATTCAATTCGAGACCATTCCATTCCATTCCATTCCAATCCATTCCATTCTACTCGGGTTGATTCCATTCCATTCCATTCCATTCCATTCCATTCCATTCCATTCCATTCCATTCCGTTCTACTCGGGTTGATTCCATTCCATTCCTTTTCATTCCATTCCATTCCATTCCATTCCATTCCATTCCATTCCGTTCTAATCGGTTTGATTCCCCTCCATTCCATTCCATTCCATTCCATTCCATTCCATTCCATTCCATTCCTTTGCATTCCAACCCATTCCGTTCTAGTCGGGTTGATTCCATTCCATTCCATTCCATTCCATTCCATTCCATTCCATTCCATTCCATTCCATTCCATTCGATTCCATTCCATTCCATTCCATTCCATTTCATTCCAAACCATTCCATTCTACTCGGGTTCATCATTCCATTCCATTCCATTCCATTCCATTCCATTCCATTCCACTCGGGTTCTTTCCATTCCATTCCATTCCATTCCATTCCATTCCATTCCATTCCATTCCATTCCATTCCATTCCGTTCTACTCAGGTTGATTTCCATTCCATTCCATTCCATTCCATTCCATTCCATTTCACTCCATTCCATTCCATTCCATTCCATTCCATTCCACTCCATTCCATTCCGTTCTATTCGGGTTGATTCCATTCCATTCCATTCCATTCCATTCCATTCCATTCCATTCCATTCCATTCCATTCCATTCTATTCCATTCCGTTCTACTCGGCTTGAATCCATTGAGTTCCGTTCCGTTCCGTTCCGTCCCGACACGTCCCGTCCCGTCCCGTCCCGTCCCGTCCCATCCCGTCCCGTCCCGTCCCGTGCCGTTGTACTCGTGTTGATTCCATTCCACTCCGTTCCGTTCATTTCCGTTCCGTTCCATTCAGTTCCACGCGGGTTGATTCAATTCCATTCTATTCCATTCCATTCCATTCCATTCCATTCCATTCCATTCCATTCTACTCGGGTTGATTCCATGCCGTTCCGTTCCGTTCCATTGCGTCCCATCCCGACGCGTCCCGTCCCGTCCCGTCCCGTCAAATTACGTTCCGTTCTGATCGGGTTGATTCCGTTGCATTCCGTTCCGTTCCTTTCCGTTCCGTTCCATTCCGTTACACGCGGGTTGATTCAATTCCATTCTATTACATTGAATTCCATTCCATTCCATTCCATTCCATTCTACTCGGATTGATTGCATTCCATTCCATTCCATTCCAGTCCATTCCAATCCATTCCATTCTACTCGGGTTGATTCCATTCCATTCCACTCCATTCCATTCCATTCCATTCCATTCCATTGCGTTCCATTCGATTCGATTCAATTCCATTCCATTCCATTCCATTCCAATCCATTCCATTCTACTTGGGTTGATTCCATTCCATTCCATTCCATTCGATTCCATTCCATTCCATTCCATTCCATTCCATTCCATTCCATTCCATTCCATTCCATTCCATTCTGTACTACTCGGGTTGATTCCACTCCATTCCATTCCATTCCATTCCATTCTATTCCATTCCATTCCATTCGATTCCATTCTATTCCATTCGATTCCATTCCATTCCATTTCATTTTATTCCATTCCATTCCATTCCATTCTATTCCATTGAATTCCATTCCATTCCATTCCATTCCATTCAATTCCATTCCATTCCATTCCTTTCCATTCCAATCCATTCCATTCTACTCGGGTTGATTCCATTCCATTCCATTCCATTCCATTCCAATCGATTCGATTCCATTCCATTCCATTCCATTCCATTCCGTTCTACTCGGGTTGATTCCATTCTATTCCATTCCATTCCGTTCGATTCCATTCGATTCCATTCGATTCCATTCCATTCCATTCCATTCCCTTCCATTCCATTCTATTCCATTGAATTCCATTCCATTCCATTGTATTCCATTCCATTCCATTCCATTCCATTCCGTTTTACTCTGATTGACTCCATTCCATTCCATTCCATTCCATTCCATTCCATTCCATTCCATTCCATTCCATTCCATTCCATTCCATTCGATTCCATTCCATTCCATTCCATTCCATGCCATTCCATTCCAATACATTCCATTCTACTCTGGTTGATTCCATTCCATTCCATTCCATTCCATTCCATTCGTTTCCATTCGATTCCATTCGATTCCATTCCATTCTATTCCATTGAATTCCATTCCATTCCATTCCATTCCATTCCATTCCATTCCATTCCATTCCATTCCATTCCATTCCATTCCGTTCTACTCGGGTTGATTCCATTCCATTCCATTCCATTCCATTCCATTCCATTCCATTCCATTCCATTCCACTCCATTCCATTCGATTCCATTCGATTCCATTCCATTCCATTCCATTCCATTCCAATCCATTCCATTCTACTCGGGTTGATTCCATTCCATTCCATTCCACTCCATTCCATTCCATTCCATTCCATTCCATTGCATTCCATTCGATTCCATTCGACTCCATTCCATTCGATTCCATTCGAGATCATTCGATTCCATTCCATCCCATTCCATTCCATTCCATTCCATTCCGTTCTACTCGGGTTGATTCCATTCCATTCCATTTCATTCCATTCCATTCCATTCCATTCCATTCGATTCAATTCGAGACCATTCCATTCCATTCCATTCCAATCCATTCCATTCTACTCGGGTTGATTCCATTCCATTCCATTCCATTCCATTCCATTCCATTCCATTCCATTCCATTCCACTCGATTCCATTCCATTCTTTCCATTCCATTCCAATCCATTCCATTCTACTCCGGTGGATTCCATTCCATTCCATTCCATTCCATTCCATTCCATTCCATTCCATTCCATTCCATTCCATTCCATTCGATTCCATTCCATTCCATTCCATTCCATTCCATTCCATTCCATTCCATTCCATTCCATTCCATTCCGTTCTAGTCAGGTTGATTCCATTCTATTCCATTCCATTACATTCCATTCCATTCCATTCCATTCCATTCCATTCCATTCCATTTCATTCCATTCTATTCCACTCCATTCTACTCCATTGAATTCCATTCCATTCCATTCTATTCCATTCCATTCCATTCCTTTCCATTCCATTTAGTTCTACTCGGGTTGATTCCATTCCATTCCATTCCATTCCATTCCATTCCATTCTATTCCATTCCATTCCATTCCATTCCATTCCATTCCATTCCATTCCATTCCATTCCATTCCATTGCATTTCATTCCATTCGATTCGATTCCATTCCATTCCATTCCATTCCATTCCATTCCATTCAATTCCATTCCATTCCATTCCATTCCGTTCCACTCGGGTTGATTCCATTCTATTCCATTCCATTCCATTCGATTCCATTCGATATCATTCGATTCCATTCCATCCCATTCCATTCCATTCCATTCCATTCCGTTCTTCTTGGGTTGATTCCATTCCATTCCATTTCATTCCATTCCATTCCATTCCACTCGATTCCATTCCATTCTCTCCATTCCATTCCAATCCATTCCATTCTACTCGGGTGGATTCCATTCCATTCCATTCCATTCCATTCCATTCCATTCCATTCCATTCGATTCCATTCCATTCCATTCCATTCCATTCCATTCCATTCCATTCCATTCCATTCCATTCCATTCCGTTCTAGTCGGGTTGATTCCATTCTATTCCATTCCATTCCATTCCATTGCATTCCATTCCATTCCATTCCATTCCATTCCATTCTATTCCACTCCATTCTACTCCATTGAATTCCATTCCATTCCATATTATTCCATTCCATTCCATTCCTTTCCATTCCATTTAGTTCTACTCGGGTTGATTCCATTCCATTCCATTCCATTCCATTCCATTCCGTTCCACTCGGGTTGATTCCATTCTATTCCATTCCATTCCATTCGATTCCATTCGATATCATTCGATTCCATTCCATCCCATTCCATTCCATTCCATTCCATTCCGTTCTTCTTGGGTTGAGTCCATTCCATTCCATTTCATTCCATTCCATTCCATTCCATTTCTTTCGATTCCATTCGATTCCATTCCATTCCATTCCATTCCAATCCATTGCATTCTACTCAGGTTGATTCCATTCCATTCCATTCCATTCCATTCCATTCCATTCCATTCCATTCCATTCCATTCGATTCCACTCGATTCCATTCCATTCCTTTCCATTCCATTCCAATCCATTCCATTCTATTCGGGTGGATTCCATTCCATTCCATTCCATTCCATTCCATTCCATTCCATTCCATTCCATTCCATTCCATTCCATTCCATTCCATTCCATTCGATTCCATTCCATTCCATTCCATTCCATTCCATTCCATTCCATTCCGTTCTAGTCAGGTTGATTCCGTTCCATTCCATTGCTTTCCATTCCATTCCATTCCATTCCATTCCATTCCATTCCATTCCATTCCATTCCATTCCATTCTATTCCATTCCATTCTACTCCATTGAATTCCATTCCATTCTATTCCATTCCATTCCATTCCATTCCTTTCCAATCCATTTAGTTCTACTCGGGTTGATTCCATTCCATTCCATTCCATTCCATTCCATTCCATTCCATTCCATTACTTTCCATTCCATTCCATTCCATTCCATTCTATTCTACTCGGGTTGACTCCATTCCATTCCATTCCACTCCATTCCATTCCGTTATATTCCATTCTATTCCATTCGATTCCGTTCGATTCCATTCCATTCCATTCCATTCCATTCGATTCCATTCCATTCCATTCGATTCCCTTCCATTCCATTCCATTCCATTCCATTCCATTCCATTCCAATCCATTCCATTCTACTCGGGTTGATTCCATTCCATTCCATTCCATTCCAATCCATTCCATTCCATTCCATTCCATTCCATTCCATTCCATTCCATTCCATTCCATTCCATTCCTTTCTATTCCATTCCATTCCATTCCATTCCATTCCATTCCATTCCATTCCATTCCATTCCATTCCATTCCGTTCTACTCGGGTTGATTCCACTCCATTCCATTCCCTTCCATTCCATTGCATTCCATTCCATTCCATTCCATTCCATTCCATTCCATTCCATTCCTTTCCATTCCAACCCATTCCTTTCTACTCGGGTTGATTCCATTCCATTCCATTCCATTCCATTCCATTCCATTCCATTCCATTGCATTCCATTCCATTCCATTCGATTCCATTCCATTCCATTCCATTCCATTTCATTCCAAACCGTTCCTTTCTACTCGGATTCATCATTCCATTCCATTCCATTCCATTCCATTCCATTCCATTCCACTCGGGTTCATTCCATTCCATTCCATTCCATTCCATTCCATTCCATTCCATTCCATTCCATTCCGTTCTACTCAGGTTGATTTCCATTCCATTCCATTCCATTCCATTCCATTCCATTCCATTCCATTCCATTCCATTCCATTCCATTCCATTCCATTCCATTCCATTCTATTCCTTTCCGTTCTACTCGGCTTGAATCCATTGAGTTCCGTTCCGTTCCTTTTCATCCCGACACGTCCCGTCCCGTCCCGACACGTCCCGTCCCGTCCCGTCTCGTCCCGTTCCGTCCCGTCCCGTCCCGTCCCGTGCCGTTGTACTCGGGTTGATTCCATTCCACTCCGTTCCGTTCCTTTCTGTTCCCTTCCATTCAGTTCCACGCGGGTTGATTCAATTCCATTCTATTCTATTCCATTCCATTCCATTCCATTCCATTCCATTCCATTCCATTCCATTCCATTCCATTCCATTTTACTTGGGTTGATTCCATGCCGTGCCATTCCGTTCCATTCCGTTCCGTTCTGATCGGGTTTATTCCGTTCCATTCCGTTCCGTTCCTTTCCATTCCATTCCATTCCGTTACACGCAGGTTGATTCAATTCCATTCTATTACATTGAATTCTATTCCATTCCATTCCATTCCATTCTACTCGGATTGATTGCATTCCATTCCATTCCATTCCAGTCCATTCCAATCCATTCCATTCTACTCGGGTTGATTCCATTCCATTCCATTCCATTCCATTCCATTCCATTCCATTCCATTCCATTCCATTCCATTGCGTTCCATTCGAATCGATTCCATTCCATTCCATTCCATTCCATTCCAATCCATTCCATTCTACTTGGGTTCATTCCATTCCATTCCATTCCATTCCATTCGATTCCATTCGATTCCATTCCATTTCATTCCATTCCATTCTGTTCTACTCGGGTTGATTCCACTCCATTCCATTCCATTCCATTCCATTCTATTCCATTCCATTCCATTCGATTCCATTCTATTCCATTCGATTCCATTCCATTCCATTTCATTTTATTCCAATCCATTCCATTCCATTCTATTCCATTGAATTCCATTCCATTCCATTCCAATCCATCCAATTCCATTCCTTTCCATTCCAATCCATGCCATTCTACTCGGGTTGATTCCATTCCATTCCATTCCATTCCATTCCATTCGATTCCATTCCATTGCATTCCATTCCATTCCATTCCGTTCTACTCGGGTTGATTCCATTCTATTCCATTCCATTCCTTTCGATTCCATTCGATTCCATTCGATTCCATTCCATTCCATTCCATTCCCTTCCATTCCATTCTATTCCATTGAATTCCATTCCATTCCATTGCATTCCATTCCATTCCATTCCATTCCATTCCGTTCTACTCTGATTGACTCCATTCCATTCCATTCCATTCCATTCCATTCCATTCCATTCCATTCCATTCCATTCAATTCGATTCCATTCCATTCCATTCCATTCCATTCCATTCCATTCCAATACATTCCATTCTACTCTGGTTGATTCCATTCCATTCCATTCCATTCCATTCCATTCCATTCGTCTCCATTCGATTCCATTCGATTCCATTCCATTCTATTCCATTGAATTCCATTCCATTCCATTCCATTCCATTCCATTCTATTCCATTCCATTCCATTCCATTCCGTTCTACTCGGGTTGATTCCATTCCATTCCATTCCATTCCATTCCATTCCATTCCACTCCATTCCATTCGATTCCATTCGATTCCATTCCATTCCATTCCATTCCATTCCAATCCATTCCATTCTACTCGGGTTGATTCCATTCCATTCCATTCCATTCCATTCCATTCCATTCCATTCCATTCCATTGCATTCCATTCGATTCCATTCGATTCCATTCCATTCGATTCCATTCGATATCATTCGATTCCATTCCATCCCATTCCATTCCATTCCATTCCATTCCGTTCTACTCGTGTTGATTCCATTCCATTCCGTTTCATTCCATTCCATTCCATTCCATTCCATTCCATTCCGTTCTAATCGGTTTGATTCCACTCCATTCCATTCCATTCCATTCCATTCCATTCCATTCCATTCCATTCCATTCCATTCCTTTGCATTCCAACCCATTCCGTTCTACTCGGGTTGATTCCATTCCATTCCATTCCATTCCATTCCATTCCATTCCATTCCATTCCATTCCATTCCATTCCATTCCATTCCATTCCATTCGATTCCATTCCATTCCATTCCATTCCATTTCATTCCAAACCATTCCATTCTACTCGGGTTCTTCATTCCATTCCATTCCATTCCATTCCATTCCACTCGGGTTCTTTCCATTCCATTCCATTCCATTCCATTCCATTCCATTCCATTCCATTCCGTTCTACTCAGGTTGATTTCCATTCAATTCCGTTCCATTCCATTCCATTCCATTCCATTCCATTCCATTCCATTCCACTCCATTCCATTCCGTTGTATTCGGGTTGATTCCATTCCATTCCATTCCATTCCATTCCATTCCATTCCATTCCATTCCATTCCATTCTATTCCATTCCGTTCTACTCGGCTTGAATCCATTGATTTCCGTTCCGTTCCGTTCCGTCCCGACACGTCCCGTCCCGTCCCGTCCCGTCCCGTCCCATCCCGTCCCGTCCCGTCCCGTGCCGTTGTACTCGGGTTGATTCCATTCCACTCCGTTCCGTTCATTTCCGTTCCGTTCCATTCAGTTCCACGCGGGTTGATTCAATTCCATTCTATTCTATTCCATTCCATTCCATTCCATTCCATTCCATTCCATTCCATTCTACTCGGGTTGATTCCATGCCGTTCCGTTCCGTTCCATTGCGTCCCATCCCGACGCGTCCCGTCCCGTCCCGTCCCGTCAAATTACGTTCCGTTCTGATCGGGTTGATTCCGTTCCATTCCGTTCCGTTCCTTTCCGTTCCGTTCCATTCCGTTACACGCGGGTTGATTCAATTCCATTCTATTACATTGAATTCCATTCCATTCCATTCCATTCCATTCTACTCGGATTGATTGCATTCCATTCCATTCCATTCCATTCCAGTCCATTCCAATCCATTCCATTCTACTCGGGTTGATTCCATTCCATTCCATTCCATTCCATTCCATTCCATTCCATTCCATTCCATTCCATTCCATTCCATTCCACTCGGGCTCATTCCATTCCATTCCATTGCATTCCATTCCATTCCATTCCATTCCATTCCATTCCGTTCTACTCGGGTTGATTTCCATTCCATTCCATTCCATTCCATTCCACTCCATTCCATTCCATTCCATTCCATTCCATTCCATTCCATTCCATTCCATTCCATTCCTTTCCATTTATTCCATTCCGTTCTACTCGGGTTGATTCCATTGAGTTTGGTTACGTTCCGTTCCGTCCCATCCCGTCCCGTCCCGTCCCGCTCCGTTTTACTCGGGTTGATTCCTTTGCATTCCGTTCCGCTCGTTTCCATTCCGTTCCATTCCGTTCCACGCGGGTTGGTTCAATTCCATTCTATTCTATTCTATTCCTTTCCATTCCATTCCATTCTACTCGGGTTGATTCCATGCCGTTCCATTCCGTTCCATTCCGTCCCATCCCGACCCGTCCCATCCCGTCCCGTCCCATCCCATCCCGTTCCGTTCCACATGGGTTGATTCAATTCCTTTCGGTTACATTGAATTCCATTCCATTCCATTCCATTCCATTCCATTCCATTCCATTCCATTCCATTCCATTCCATTCCATTCCATTCCTTTCCATTCCAATCCATTCCATTCTACTCGGGTTGATTCCATTCCATTCCAATCCATTCCATTCCATTCCATTCCATTCCATTCCATTCCATTCAGTTTCATTCCATTCCATTCCATTCCATTCCATTCCTTTCCATTCCATTCCATTCCATTCCATTCCATTCTATTCCATTACATTCTACTACATTGAATTCCATTCCATTCCATTCAATTCCATTCCATTCCATTCCTTTCCATTCCATATAGTTCTACTCGGGTTGATTCCATTCCATTCCATTCCATTCCATTCCATTCCATTCCATTCCATTGCATTCCATTCCATTCCATTCCATTACTTTCCATTCCATTCCATTCCAATCCATTCCATTCTACTCGGGTTGACTCCATTCCATTCCATTCCATTCCATTCCATTCCATTCCATTCCATTCCATTATATTCCATTCTATTCCATTCGATTCCGTTCGATTCCATTCCATTCCATTCAATTCCATTCCATTCCATTCCATTCCATTCCATTCCATTCCATTCGATTCCATTCCATTCCATTCGATTCCATTCCATTCCATTCCATTCCATTCCATTCCATTCCATTCCATTCCATTCCATTCCATTATATTCCATTCTATTCCATTCGATTCCGTTCGATTCCATTCCATTCCATTCAATTCCATTCCATTCCATTCCATTCCATTCCATTCCATTCCATTCCACTCCATTCCATTCCGTTGTATTCGGGTTGATTCCATTCCATTCCATTCCATTCCATTCCATTCCATTCCATTCCATTCCATTCCATTCTATTCCATTCCGTTCTACTCGGCTTGAATCCATTGATTTCCGTTCCGTTCCGTTCCGTCCCGACACGTCCCGTCCCGTCCCGTCCCGTCCCGTCCCATCCCGTCCCGTCCCGTCCCGTGCCGTTGTACTCGGGTTGATTCCATTCCACTCCGTTCCGTTCATTTCCGTTCCGTTCCATTCAGTTCCACGCGGGTTGATTCAATTCCATTCTATTCTATTCCATTCCATTCCATTCCATTCCATTCCATTCCATTCCATTCTACTCGGGTTGATTCCATGCCGTTCCGTTCCGTTCCATTGCGTCCCATCCCGACGCGTCCCGTCCCGTCCCGTCCCGTCAAATTACGTTCCGTTCTGATCGGGTTGATTCCGTTCCATTCCG
Organism: Gorilla gorilla gorilla; assembly: GCF_029281585.2. Lineage (NCBI taxonomy): Eukaryota > Metazoa > Chordata > Mammalia > Primates > Hominidae > Gorilla > Gorilla gorilla. Next base: position 9,441,099 of record NC_073241.2, read on the forward strand.
TTCCGTTCCTTTCCGTTCCGTTCCATTCCGTTACACGCGGGTTGATTCAATTCCATTCTATTACATTGAATTCCATTCCATTCCATTCCATTCCATTCTACTCGGATTGATTGCATTCCATTCCATTCCATTCCATTCCAGTCCATTCCAATCCATTCCATTCTACTCGGGTTGATTCCATTCCATTCCATTCCATTCCATTCCATTCCATTCCATTCCATTCCATTCCATTCCATTCCATTCCACTCGGGCTCATTCCATTCCATTCCATTGCATTCCATTCCATTCCATTCCATTCCATTCCATTCCGTTCTACTCGGGTTGATTTCCATTCCATTCCATTCCATTCCATTCCACTCCATTCCATTCCATTCCATTCCATTCCATTCCATTCCATTCCATTCCATTCCATTCCATTCCATTCCTTTCCATTTATTCCATTCCGTTCTACTCGGGTTGATTCCATTGAGTTTGGTTACGTTCCGTTCCGTCCCATCCCGTCCCGTCCCGTCCCGCTCCGTTTTACTCGGGTTGATTCCTTTGCATTCCGTTCCGCTCGTTTCCATTCCGTTCCATTCCGTTCCACGCGGGTTGGTTCAATTCCATTCTATTCTATTCTATTCCTTTCCATTCCATTCCATTCTACTCGGGTTGATTCCATGCCGTTCCATTCCGTTCCATTCCGTCCCATCCCGACCCGTCCCATCCCGTCCCGTCCCATCCCATCCCGTTCCGTTCCACATGGGTTGATTCAATTCCTTTCGGTTACATTGAATTCCATTCCATTCCATTCCATTCCATTCCATTCCATTCCATTCCATTCCATTCCATTCCATTCCATTCCATTCCATTCCATTCCATTCCATTCCATTCCTTTCCATTCCAATCCATTCCATTCTACTCGGGTTGATTCCATTCCATTCCAATCCATTCCATTCCATTCCATTCCATTCCATTCCATTCCATTCAGTTTCATTCCATTCCATTCCATTCCATTCCATTCCTTTCCATTCCATTCCATTCCATTCCATTCCATTCTATTCCATTACATTCTACTACATTGAATTCCATTCCATTCCATTCAATTCCATTCCATTCCATTCCTTTCCATTCCATATAGTTCTACTCGGGTTGATTCCATTCCATTCCATTCCATTCCATTCCATTCCATTCCATTCCATTGCATTCCATTCCATTCCATTCCATTACTTTCCATTCCATTCCATTCCAATCCATTCCATTCTACTCGGGTTGACTCCATTCCATTCCATTCCATTCCATTCCATTCCATTCCATTCCATTCCATTATATTCCATTCTATTCCATTCGATTCCGTTCGATTCCATTCCATTCCATTCAATTCCATTCCATTCCATTCCATTCCATTCCATTCCATTCCATTCGATTCCATTCCATTCCATTCGATTCCATTCCATTCCATTCCATTCCATTCCATTCCATTCCATTCCATTCCATTGCGTTCCATTCGATTCGATTCCATTCCATTCTGTTCTACTCGGGTTGATTCCATTCCATTCCATTCCATTCCATTCCATTCTATTCCATTCCATTCCATTCGATGCCATTCTATTCCATTCGATGCCATTCCATTCCATTTCATTTTATTCCATTCCATTCCATTCCATTCTATTCCATTGAATTCCATTCCATTCCATTCCATTCTATTCCATTCCATTCCATTCGATGCCATTCTATTCCGTTCGATGCCATTCCATTCCATTTCATTTTATTCCATTCCATTCCATTCCATTCTATTCCATTGAATTCCATTCCATTCCATTCCATTCCATTCCATTCCATTCCATTCCATTCCATTCCATTCCATTCCTTTCCTTTCCATTCCAATCCATTCCATTCTACTCGGGTTGATTCCATTCCATTCCATTCCATTCCATTCCATTCGATTCCATTCCATTCCATTCCATTCCATTCCATTCCGTTCTACTCGGGTTGATTCCATTCTATTCCATTCCATTCCGTTCGATTCCATTCGATTCCATTCGATTCCATTCCATTCCATTCCATTCCCTTCCATTCCATTCTATTCCATTGAATTCCATTCCATTCCATTGCATTCCATTCCATTCCATTCCATTCCATTCCATTCCGTTCTACTCTGATTGACTCCATTCCATTCCATTCCATTCCATTCCATTCCATTCCATTCCATTCCATTCCATTCCATTCGATTCCATTCCATTCCATTCCATTCCATTCCATTCCATTCCAATACATTCCATTCTACTCTGGTTGATTCCATTCCATTCCATTCCATTCCATTCCATTCGTCTCCATTCGATTCCATTCGATTCCATTCCATTCTATTCCATTGAATTCCATTCCATTCCATTCCATTCCATTCCATTCCATTCCATTCCATTCCATTCCATTCCATTCCATTCCGTTCTACTCGGGTTGATTCCATTCCATTCCATTCCATTCCATTCCATTCCATTCCATTCCATTCCATTCCATTCCATTCCATTCCACTCCATTCCATTCGATTCCATTCGATTCCATTCCATTCCATTCCATTCCATTCCAATCCATTCCATTCTACTCGGGTTGATTCCATTCCATTCCATTCCTTTCCATTCCATTCCATTCCATTCCATTCCATTCCATTCCATGGCATTCCATTCGATTCCATTCGATTCCATTCCATTCTATTCCATTCGAGATCATTCGATTCCATTCCATCCCATTCCATTCCATTCCATTCCATTCCGTTTTACTCGGGTTGATTCCATTCCATGCCATTTCATTCCATTCCATTCCATTCTATTCCATTCGATTCCATTCGATTCCATTCCATTCCATTCCATTCCAATCCATTCCATTCTACTCGGGTTGATTCCATTCCATTCCATTCCATTCCATTCCATTCCATTCCATTCCACTCGATTCCATTCCATTCTTTCCATTCCATTCCAATCCATTCCATTCTACTCGGGTGGATTCCATTCCATTCCATTCCATTCCATTCCATTCCATTCCATTCCATTCCATTCCATTCCATTCGATTCCATTCCATTCCATTCCATTCCATTCCATTCCATTCCATTCCATTCCGTTCTAGACGGGTTGATTCCATTCTATTCCATTCCATTCCATTCCATTCCATTCCATTCCATTCCATTCCATTCCATTCTATTCCACTCCATTATACTCCATTGAATTCCATTCCATTCCATTCTATTCCATTCCATTCCATTCCTTTCCATTCCATTTAGTTCTACTCGTGTTGATTCCATTCCATTCCATTCCATTCCATTCCATTCCATTCCATTCCATTCCATTCCATTCCATTCCATTGCATTCCATTCGATTCCATTCGATTCCATTCCATTCCATTCCATTCCATTCCATTCCATTCCATTCCATTCCATTCCATTCCATTCCATTCCGTTCCACTCGGGTTGATTATATTCTATTCCATTCCATTCCATTCGATTCCATTCGATATAATTCGATTCCATTCCATCCCATTCCATTCCATTCCATTCCATTCCGTTCTTCTTGGGTTGATTCCATTCGATTCCATTCCATTCCATTCCATTTCTTTCGATTCCATTCGATTCCATTCCATTCCATTCCATTCCAATCCATTGCATTCTACTCAGGTTGATTCCATTCCATTCCATTCCATTCCATTCCATTCCATTCCATTCCATTCCATTCGATTCCAGTCGATTCCATTCCATTCCTTTCCATTCCATTCAAATACATTCCATTCTATTCGGGTGGATTCCATTCCTTTCCATTCCATTCCATTCCATTCCATTCCATTCCATTCCATTCCATTCCATTCCATTCCATTCCATTCGATTCCATTCCATTCCATTCCATTCCATTCCCTTCCATTCCATTCCATTCCATTCCATTCCATTCCGTTCTAGTCGGGTTGATTCCATTCCATTCCATTGCATTCCATTCCATTCCATTCCATTCAATTCCATTCCATTCCATTCCATTCCATTACATTCCATTCCATTCTATTCCATTCCATTCTACTCCATTGAATTCCATTCCATTCCATTCCATTCCATTCCATTCCATTCCTTTCCAATCCATTTAGTTCTACTCGGGTTGATTCCATTCCATTCCATTCCATTCCATTCCATTCCATTCCATTCCATTCCATTCCATTCCATTCCATTACTTTCCATTCCATTCCATTCCAATCCATTCTATTCTACTCGGGTTGACTCCATTCCATTCCATTCCACTCCATTCCATTCCGTTATATTCCATTCTATTCCATTCGATTCCGTTCGATTCCATTCCATTCCATTCCATTCCATTCCATTCCATTCGATTCCATTCCATTCCATTCGATTCCCTTCCATTCCATTCCATTCCATTCCATTCCATTCCAATCCATTCCATTCTACTCGGGTTGATTCCATTCCATTCCATTCCATTCCAATCCATTCCATTCCATTCCATTCCATTCCATTCCATTCCATTCCTTTCTATTCCATTCCATTCCATTCCATTCCATTCCATTCCATTCCATTCCATTCCGTTCTACTCGGGTTGATTCCACTCCATTCCATTCCATTCCATTCCATTCCATTCCATTCCATTCCATTCCATTCCATTCCATTCCATTCCTTTCCATTCCAACCCATTCCTTTCTACTCAGGTTGATTCCACTCCATTCCATTCCATTCCATTCCATTCCATTCCATTCCATTCCATTCCATTCGATTCCATTCCATTGCATTCCATTCCATTCCATTCCATTCCATTCGATTCCATTCCATTCCATTCCATTCCATTCCATTCCATTTCATTCCAAACCGTTCCATTCTACTCGGATTCATCATTCCTTTCCATTACATTCCATTCCATTCCACTCGGGTTCATTCCATTCCATTCCATTCCATTCCATTCCATTCCATTACATTCCATTCCGTTCTACTCAGGTTGATTTCCATTCCATTCCATTCCATTCCATTCCATTCCATTCCATTCCATTCCATTCCATTCCATTCCATTCCATTCCATTCTATTCCATTCCGTTCTACTCGGCTTGAATCCATTGAGTTCCGTTCCGTTCCGTTCCGTCCCGACACGTCCCGTCCCGTCCCGTCCCGTCCCGTGCCGTTTTACTCGGGTTGATTCCATTCCACTCCGTTCCGTTCCTTTCCGTTCCCTTCCATTCAGTTCCACGCGGTTTGATTCAATTCCATTCTATTCTATTCCATTCCATTCCATTCCATTCCATTCCATTCCATTCCATTCCATTCAATTTTACTCGGGTTGATTCCATGCCGTTCCGTTCCGTTCCATTCTGTCCCATCCCGACGCGTCCCGTCCCGTCCCGTCCCATTCCGTTCCGTGCTGATCGGGTTGATTCCGTTCCATTTCGTTCCGTTCCTTTCCGTTCCATTCCATTCCGTTACACGCGGGTTGATTCAATTCCATTCTATTACATTGAATTCCATTCCATTCCATTCCATTCCATTCTACTCGGATTGATTGCATTCTATTCCATTCCATTCCAGTCCATTCCAATCCATTCCATTCTACTCGGGTTGATTCCATTCCATTCCATTCCATTTCATTCCATTCCATTCCATTCCATTCCATTCCATTGCGTTCCATTCGATTCGATTCCATTCCATTCCATTCCATTCCATTCCAATCCATTCCATTCTACTTGGGTTCATTCCATTCCATTCCATTCCATTCCATTCGATTCCATTCGATTCCATTCCATTCCATTCCATTCCATTCTGTTCTACTCGTGTTGATTCCACTCCATTCCATTACATTCCATTCCATTCTATTCCATTCCATTCCATTCGATTCCATTCTATTCCATTCGATTCCATTCCATTCCATTTCATTTTATTCCAATCCATTCCATTCCATTCTATTCCATTGAATTCCATTCCATTCCATTCCATTCCATCCAATTCCATTCCTTTCCATTCCAATCCATTCCATTCTACTCGGGTTGGTTCATTCCATTCCATTCCATTCCATTCCATTCGATTCCATTCCATTCCATTCCATTCCATTCCATTCCATTCCGTTCTATTCGGGTTGATTCCATTATATTCCATTCCATTCCATTCCTTTCGATTCCATTCGATTCCATTCGATTCCATTCCATTCCATTCCATTCCCTTCCATTCCATTCTATTCCATTGAATTCCATTCCATTCCATTGCATTCCATTCCATTCCATTCCATTCCATTCCGTTCTACTCTGATTGACTCCATTCCATTCCATTCCATTCCTTTCCATTGCATTCCATTCCATTCCATTCGATTCCATTCGATTCCATTCCATTCCATTCCATTCCATTCCAATACATTCCATTCTACTCTGGTTGATTCCATTCCATTCCATTCCATTCCATTCCATTCCATTCGTCTCCATTCGATTCCATTCGATTCCATTCCATTCTATTCCATTGAATTCCATTCCATTCCATTCCATTCCATTCCATTCTATTCCATTCCATTCCATTCCATTCCGTTCTACTCGGGTTGATTCCATTCCATTCCATTCCATTCCATTCCATTCCATTCCACTCCATTCCATTCGATTCCATTCGATTCCATTCCATTCCATTCCATTCCATTCCAATCCATTCCATTCTACTCGGGTTGATTCCATTCCATTCCATTCCATTCCATTCCATTCCATTCCATTCCATTCCATTCCATTGCATTCCATTCGATTCCATTCGATTCCATTCCATTCGATTCCATTCGATATCATTCGATTCCATTCCATCCCATTCAATTCCATTCCATTCCATTCCGTTCTACTCGGGTTGATTCCATTCCATTCCGATTCATTCCATTCCATTCCATTCCATTCCCTTCCATTCCGTTCTAATCGGTTTGATTCCACTCCATTCCATTCCATTCCATTCCATTCCATTCCATTCCATTCCTTTGCATTCCAACCCATTCCATTCTACTCGGGTTGATTCCATTCCATTCCATTCCATTCCATTCCATTCCATTCCATTCCATTCCAATCCATTCCATTCCATTCGATTCCATTCCATTCCATTCCATTCCATTTCATTCCAAACCATTCCATTCTACTCGGGTTCATCATTCCATTCCATTCCATTCCATTCCATTCCACTCGGGTTCTTTCCATTCCATTCCATTCCATTCCATTCCATTCCATTCCATTCCACTCGGGTTCTTTCCATTCCATTCCATTCCATTCCATTCCATTCCATTCCATTCCATTCCATTCCATTCCATTCCATTCTATTCCATTCCGTTCTACTCGGCTTGAATCCATTGAGTTCCGTTCCGTTCCGTTCCGTCCCGACACGTCCCGTCCCGTCCCGTCCCGTCCCGTCCCATCCCGTCCCATCCCGTCCCGTGCCGTTGTACTCGGGTTGATTCCATTCCACTCCGTTCCGTTCATTTCCGTTCCGTTCCATTCAGTTCCACGCGGGTTGATTCAATTCCATTCTATTCTATTCCATTCCATTCCATTCCATTCCATTCCATTCCATTCCATTCTACTCGGGTTGATTCCATGCCGTTCCGTTCCGTTCAATTGCGTCCCATCCCGACGCGTCCCGTCCCGTCCCGTCCCGTCAAATTACGTTCCGTTCTGATCGGGTTGATTCCGTTCCATTCCGTTCCGTTCCTTTCCGTTCCGTTCCATTCCGTTACACGCGGGTTGATTCAATTCCATTCTATTACATTGAATTCCATTCCATTCCATTCCATTCCATTCTACTCGGATTGATTGCATTCCATTCCATTCCATTCCAGTCCATTCCAATCCATTCCATTCTACTCGGGTTGATTCCATTCCATTCCATTCCATTCCATTCCATTCCATTCCATTCCATTCCATTCCATTCCATTCCATTCCACTCGGGCTCATTCCATTCCATTCCATTCCATTCCATTCCATTCCATTCCATTCCATTCCATTCCATTCCATTCCATTCCGTTCTACTCGGGTTGATTTCCATTCCATTCCATTCCATTCCATTCCACTCCATTCCATTCCATTCCATTCCATTCCATTCCATTCCATTCCTTTCCATTTATTCCATTCCGTTCTACTCGGGTTGATTCCATTGAGTTTGGTTACGTTCCGTTCTGTCCCATCCCGTCCCGTCCCGTCCCGTTCCGTTTTACTCGGGTTGATTCCTTTGCATTCCGTTCCGCTCGTTTCCATTCCGTTCCATTCCGTTCCACGCGGGTTGGTTCAATTCCATTCTATTCTATTCTATTCCTTTCCATTCCATTCCATTCTACTCGGGTTGATTCCATGCCGTTCCATTCCGTTCCATTCCGTCCCATCCCGACCCGTCCCATCCCGTCCCGTCCCGTCCCATCCCGTTCCGTTCCACATGGGTTGATTCAATTCCTTTCGGTTACATTGAATTCCATTCCATTCCATTCCATTCCATTCCATTCCATTCCATTCCATTCCATTCCATTCCATTCCATTCCTTTCCATTCCAATCCATTCCATTCTACTCGGGTTGATTCCATTCCATTCCAATCCATTCCATTCCATTCCATTCCATTCCATTCAGTTTCATTCCATTCCATTCCATTCCATTCCATTCCTTTCCATTCCATTCCGTTCCATTCCATTCCATTCTATTCCATTACATTCTACTACATTGAATTCCATTCCATTCCATTCAATTCCATTCCATTCCATTCCTTTCCATTCCATATAATTCTACTCGGGTTGATTCCATTCCATTCCATTCCATTCCATTCCATTCCATTCCATTCCATTGCATTCCATTCCATTCCATTCCATTACTTTCCATTCCATTCCATTCCAATCCATTCCATTCTACTCGGGTTGACTCCATTCCATTCAATTCCATTCCATTCCATTCCATTCCATTATATTCCATTCTATTCCATTCGATTCCGTTCGATTCCATTCCATTCCATTCCATTCGATTCCATTCCATTCGATTCGATTCCATTCCATTCCATTCCATTCCATTCCATTCCATTCCATTCCATTCCATTCCATTGCGTTCCATTCGATTCGATTCCATTCCATTCCATTCCATTCCATTCCAATCCATTCCATTCTACTTGGGTTGATTCCATTCCATTCCATTCCATTCGATTCCATTCGAGTCGATTCCATTCCATTCCATTCCATTCCATTCCATTCCATTCCATTCCATTCCATTCCATTCCATTCTGTTCTACTCGGGTTGATTCCACTCCATTCCATTCCATTCCATTCCATTCTATTCCATTCCATTCCATTCGATTCCATTCTATTCCATTCGATTCCATTCCATTCCATTTCATTTTATTCCATTCCATTCCATTCCATTCTATTCCATTGAATTCCATTCCATTCCATTCCATTCCATCCCATTCCTTTCCATTCCATTCCATTCCTTTCCATTCCAATCCATTCCATTCTACTCGGGTTGATTCCATTCCATGCCGTTCCATTCCATTCCATTCGATTCCATTCCATTCCATTCCATTCCATTCCATTCCGTTCTACTCGGGTTGATTCCGTTCTATTCCATTCCATTCCGTTCGATTCCATTCGATTCCATTCGATTCCATTCCATTCCATTCCATTCCCTTCCATTCAATTCTATTCCATTGAATTCCATTCCATTCCATTGCATTCCATTCCATTCCATTCCATTCCATTCCGTTCTACTCTGATTGACTCCATTCCATTCCATTCCATTCCATTCCATTCCATTCCATTCCATTCCATTCCATTCGATTCCATTCCATTCCATTCCATTCCATTCCATTCCATTCCAATACATTCCATTCTACTCTGGTTGATTCCATTCCATTCCATTCCATTCCATTCCATTCGTCTCCATTCGATTCCATTCGATTCCATTCCATTCTATTCCATTGAATTCCATTCCATTCCATTCCATTCCATTCCATTCCATTCAATTCCATTCCATTCCATTCCGTTCTACTCGGGTTGATTCGATTCCATTCCATTCCATTCCATTCCATTCCATTCCATTCCATTCCATTCCATTCCATTCCACTCCATTCCATTCGATTCCATTCCATTCCATTCCATTCCATTCCATTCCATTCCATTCCAATCCATTCCATTCTACTCGGGTTGATTCCATTCCATTCCATTCCATTCCATTCCATTGCATTCCATTCGAATCCATTCGATTCCATTCCATTCGATTCCATTCAAGATCATTCGATTCCATTCCATCCCATTCCATTCCATTCCATTCCATTCCGTTTTACTCGGGTTGATTCCATTCCATGCCATTTCATTCCATTCCATTCCATTCCATTCCATTCCATTCCATTCGATTCCATTCCATTCCATTCCATTCCAATCCATTCCATTCTACTCGGGTTGATTCGATTCCATTCCATTCCATTCCATTCCATTCCATTCCATTCCATTCCATTCCATTCCATTGCATTCCATTCGATTCCATTCGATTCCATTCCATTCGATTCCATTCGAGATCATTCGATTCCATTCCATCCCATTCCATTCCATTCCGTTTTACTCTGGTTGATTCCATTCCATGCCATTTCATTCCATTCCATTCCATTCCATTCCATTCCATTCCATTCGATTCCATTCCATTCCATTCCATTCCAATCCATTCCATTCTACTCGGGTTGATTCCATTCCATTCCATTCCATTCCATTCCATTCCATTCCATTCCATTCCATTCCATTCCATTCCATTCCACTCGATTCCATTCCATTCTTTCCATTCCATTCCAATCCATTCCATTCTACTCGGGTGGATTCCATTCCATTCCATTCCATTCCATTCCATTCCATTCCATTCCATTCCATTCGATTCCATTCCATTCCATTCCATTCCATTCGATTCCATTCCATTCCATTCCATTCCATTCCATTCCATTCCATTCCATTCCATTCCATTCCGTTCTAGTCGGGTTGATTCCATTGTATTCCATTCTATTCCATTCCATTCCATTCCATTCCATTCCATTCCATTCTATTCCACTCCATTCTTCTCCATTGAATTCCATTCCATTCCATTCTATTCCATTCCATTCCATTCCTTTCCATTCCATTTAGTTCTACTCGGGTTGATTCCATTCCATTCCATTCCATTCCATTCCATTCCATTCCATTCCATTCTATTCCACTCCATTCTACTCCATTGAATTCCATTCCATTCCATTCTATTCCATTCCATTCCATTCCTTTCCATTCCATTCAGTTCTACTCGGGTTGATTCCATTCCATTCTATTCCATTCCATTCCATTCCATTCCATTCCATTCCATTCCATTCCATTCCATTTCATTCCATTGGATTCCATTCGATTCCATTCCATTCCATTCCATTCCACTCCATTCCATTCCATTCCATTCCATTCCGTTCCACTCGGGTTGATTCCATTCTATTCCATTCCATTCCATTCGATTCCATTCGATATCATTGGATTCCATTCCATCCCATTCCATTCCATTCCATTCCATTCCGTTGTTCTTGGGTTGATTCCATTCCATTCCATTCCATTCCATTCCATTTCTTTCGATTCCATTCGATTCCATTCCATTCCACTCCATTCCAATCCATTGCATTCTACTCAGGTTGATTCCATTCCATTCCATTCCATTCCATTCCATTCCATTCCATTCCATGCCATTCCATTCGATTCCATTCGATTGCATTCCATTCCTTTCCATTCCAATCCATTCCATCCCATTCCATTCCATTCCATTTCATTCCAAACCATTCCATTCTACTCGGGTTCATCATTCCATTCCATTCCATTCCATTCCATTCCACTCGGGTTCTTTCCATTCCATTCCATTCCATTCCATTCCATTCCATTCCATTCCATTCCATTCCATTCCATTCCGTTCTAATCATGTTGATTTCCATTCCATTCCATTCCATTCCATTCCATTCCATTCCATTCCACTCCATTCCATTCCGTTCTATTCGGGTTGATTCCATTCCATTCCATTCCATTCCATTCCATTCCATTCCATTCCATTCCATTCTATTCCATTCCGTTCTACTCGGCTTGAATCCATTGATTTCCGTTCCGTTCCGTTCCGTCCCGACACGTCCCGTCCCGTCCCGTCCCGTCCCGTGCCGTTGTACTCGGGTTGATTCCATTCCACTCCGTTCCGTTCATTTCCGTTCCGTTCCATTCAGTTCCACGCGGGTTGATTCAATTCCATTCTATTCTATTCCATTCCATTCCATTCCATTCCATTCCATTCTACTCGGGTTGATTCCATGCCGTTCCGTTCCGTTCCATTGCGTCCCATCCCGACGCGTCCCGTCCCGTCCCGTTCCGTCAAATTACGTTCCGTTCTGATCGGGTTGATTCCGTTCCATTCCGTTCCGTTCCTTTCCGTTCCGTTCCATTCCGTTACACGCGGGTTGATTCAATTCCATTCTATTACATTGAATTCCATTCCATTCCATTCCATTCCATTCTACTCGGATTGATTGCATTCCATTCCATTCCATTCCAGTCCATTCCAATCCATTCCATTCTACTCGGGTTGATTCCATTCCATTCCATTCCATTCCATTCCATTCCATTCCATTCCATTCCATTCCATTCCATTCCATTCCATTCCACTCGGGCTCATTCCATTCCTTTCCATTCCATTCCATTCCATTCCATTCCATTCCATTCCATTCCATTCCATTCCGTTCTACTCGGGTTGATTTCCATTCCATTCCATTCCATTCCATTCCACTCCATTCCATTCCATTCCATTCCATTCCATTCCACTCCATTCCATTCCATTCCTTTCCATTTATTCCATTCCGTTCTACTCGGGTTGATTCCATTGAGTTTGGTTACGTTCCGTTCCGTCCCATCCCGTCCCGTCCCGTCCCGTTCCGTTTTACTCGGGTTGATTCCTTTGCATTCCGTTCCGCTCGTTTCCATTCCGTTCCATTCCATTCCACGCGGGTTGGTTCAATTCCATTCTATTCTATTCTATTCCTTTCCATTCCATTCCATTCTACTCGGGTTGATTCCATGCCGTTCCATTCCGTTCCATTCCGTCCCATCCCGACCCGTCCCATCCCGTCCCGTCCCGTCCCATCCCGTTCCGTTCCACATGGGTTGATTCAATTCCTTTCGGTTACATTGAATTCCATTCCATTCCATTCCATTCCATTCCATTCCATTCCATTCCATTCCATTCCATTCCTTTCCATTCCAATCCATTCCATTCTACTCGGGTTGATTCCATTCCATTCCAATTCATTCCATTCCATTCCATTCCATTCCATTCCATTCCATTCCATTCCATTCAGTTTCATTCCATTCCATTCCATTCCAATCCATTCCTTTCCATTCCATTCCATTCCATTCCATTCCATTCCATTCTATTCCATCACATTCTACTACATTGAATTCCATTCCATTCCATTCAATTCCATTCCATTCCATTCCTTTCCATTCCATTTAGTTCTACTCGGGTTCATTCCATTCCATTCCATTCCATTCCATTCCATTCCATTCCATTGCATTCCATTCCATTCCATTCCATTACTTTCCATTCCATTCCATTCCAATCCATTCCATTCTACTCGGGTTGACTCCATTCCATTCCATTCCATTCCATTCCATTCCATTCCATTATATTCCATTCTATTCCATTCGATTCCGTTCGATTCCATTCCATTCCATTCCATTCCATTCCATTCCATTCCATTCCATTCCAATCCATTCCATTCTACTCGGGTTGATTCCATTCCATTCCATTCCATTCCATTCCATTCCATTCCATTCCATTCCATTCCATTCCATTCCATTCCATTCCTTTCCATTCCAACCCATTCCGTTCTACTCGGGTTGATTCCATTCCATTCCATTCCATTCCATTCCATTCCATTCCAATCCATTCCATTCTACTCGGGTTGATTCCATTCCATTCCTTTCCATTCCAATCCATTCCAATCCATTCCATTGCATTCCATTCCATTCCATTCCTTTCTATTCCATTCCATTCCATTCCATTCCATTCCATTCCATTCCATTCCATTCCATTCCATTCCATTCCATTCCATTCCATTCCATTCCATTCCATTCCATTCCACTCTATTCCATTCCGTTCTACTCGGCTTGAATCCATTGAGTTCCGTTCCGTTCCGTTCCGTCCCGACACGTCCCGTCCCGTCCCGTCCCATCCCGTCCCTTCCCGTCCCGTCCCGTGCCGTTGTACTCGGGTTGATTCCATTCCACTCCGTTCCGTTCCTTTCCGTTCCCTTCCATTCAGTTCCACGCGGGTTGATTCAATTCCATTCTATTCTATTCCATTCCATTCCATTCCATTCCATTCCATTCCATTCCATTCCATTCCATTCCATTTTACTCGGGTTGATTCCATGCCGTTCCGTTCCGTTCCATTCTGTCCCATCCCGACGCGTCCCGTCCCGTCCCGTCCCATTCCATTCCATTCTGATCGGGTTGATTCCGTTCCATTCCGTTCCGTTCCTTTCCGTTCCATTCCATTCCGTTACACGCGGGTTGATTCAATTCCATTCTATTACATTGAATTCCATTCCATTCCATTCCATTCCATTCTACTCGGATTGATTGCATTCTATTCCATTCCATTCCAGTCCATTCCAATCCATTCCATTCTACTCGGGTTGATTCCATTCCATTCCATTCCATTCCATTCCATTCCATTCCATTCCATTCCATACCATTGCGTTCCATTCGATTCGATTCCATTCCATTCCATTCCAATCCATTCCATTCTACTTGGGTTCATTCCATTCCGTTCCATTCCATTCCATTCGATTCCATTCGATTCCATTCCATTCCATTCCATTCCATTCTGTTCTACTCGGGTTGATTCCATTCCATTCCATTCCATTCCATTCCATTCCATTCCATTCCATTCCATTGCGTTCCATTCTATTCCATTCGATTCCATTCCATTCCATTCCATTCCATTCCAATCCACTCCATTCTACTTGGGTTCATTCCATTCCATTCCATTCCATTCCATTCGATTCCATTCGATTCCATTCCATTCCATTCCATTCCATTCTGTTCTACTCGGGTTGATTCCACTCCATTCCATTCCATTCCATTCCATTTTATTCCATTCCATTCCATTCGATTCCATTCTATTCCATTCGATTCCATTCCATTCCATTTCATTTTATTCCAATCCATTGCATTCCATTCTATTCCATTGAATTCCATTCCATTCCATTCCATTCCATCCAATTCCATTCCTTTCCATTCCAATCCATTCCATTCTACTCGGGTTGATTCCATTCCATTCCATTCCATTCCATTCCATTCGATTCCATTCCATTCCATTCCATTCCATTCCATTCCGTTCTACTCGGGTTGATTCCATTCTATTCCATTCCATTCCATTCCATTCCCTTCCATTCCATTCTATTCCATTGAATACCATTCCATTCCATTGCATTCCATACCATTCCATTCCATTCCATTCCGTTCTACTCTGATTGACTCCATTCCATTCCATTCCATTCCATTCCATTCCATTCCATTCCATTCCATTCCATTCGATTCCATTCCATTCCATTCCATTCCATTCCATTCCATTCCAATACATTCCATTCTACTCTGGTTGATTCCATTCCATTCCATTCCATTCCATTCCATTCCATTCATCTCCATTCGATTCCATTCAATTCCATTCCATTCTATTCCATTGAATTCCATTCCATTCCATTCCATTCCATTCCATTCTATTCCATTCCATTCCATTCCATTCCGTTCTACTCGGGTTGATTCCATTCCATTCCATTCCATTCCATTCCATTCCATTCCATTCCACTCCATTCCATTCGATTCCATTCGATTCCATTCCATTCCATTCCATTCCATTCCAATCCATTCCATTCTACTCGGGTTGATTCCATTCCATTCCATTCCATTCCATTCCATTCCATTCCATTCCATTCCATTCCATTCCATTCCATTGCATTCCATTAGATTCCATTCGATTCCATTCCATTCGATTCCATTCGATATCATTCGATTCCATTCCATCCCATTCCATTCCATTCCATTCCATTCCGTTCTACTCGGGTTGATTCCATTCCATTCCATTCCATTCCATTCCATTCCATTCCATTCCATTCCATTCGATTCCATTCCATTCCATTCCATTCCATTTCATTCCAAACCATTCCATTCTACTCGGGTTCATCATTCCATTCCATTCCATTCCATTCCATTCCACTCGGGTTCTTTCCATTCCATTCCATTCCATTCCATTCCATTCCATTCCATTCCATTCCGTTCTACTCAGGTTGATTTCCATTCCATTCCATTCCATTCCATTCCATTCCATTCCATTCCATTCCATTCCATTCCATTCCACTCCATTCCATTCCGTTCTATTCGGGTTGATTCCATTCCATTCCATTCCATTCCATTCCATTCCATTCCATTCCATTCCATTCTATTCCATTCCGTTCTACTCGGCTTGAATCCATTGAGTTCCGTTCCGTTCCGTTCCGTCCCGACACGTCCCGTCCCGTCCCGTCCCGTCCCGTCCCATCCCGTCCCGTCCCGTCCCGTGCCGTTGTACTCGGGTTGATTCCATTCCACTCCGTTCCGTTCATTTCCGTTCCGTTCCATTCAGTTCCACGCGGGTTGATTCAATTCCATTCTATTCCATTCCATTCCATTCCATTCCATTCCATTCCATTCCATTCCATTCCATTCTACTCGGGTTGATTCCATGCCGTTCCGTTCCGTTCCATTGCGTCCCATCCCGACGCGTCCCGTCCCGTCCCGTCCCGTCAAATTACGTTCCGTTCTGATCGGGTTGATTCCGTTCCATTCCGTTCCGTTCCTTTCCGTTCCGTTCCATTCCGTTACACGCGGGTTGATTCAATTCCATTCTATTACATTGAATTCCATTCCATTCCATTCCATTCCATTCTACTCGGATTGATTGCATTCCATTCCATTCCATTCCAGTCCATTCCAATCCATTCCATTCTACTCGGGTTGATTCCATTCCATTCCATTCCATTCCATTCCACTCCATTCCATTCCATTCCATTCCATTCCACTCGGGCTCATTCCATTCCATTCCATTCCATTCCATTCCATTCCATTCCATTCCATTCCATTCCGTTCTACTCGGGTTGATTTCCATTCCATTCCATTCCATTCCATTCCACTCCATTCCATTCCATTCCATTCCATTCCATTCCATTCCATTCCTTTCCATTTATTCCATTCCGTTCTACTCGGGTTGATTCCATTGAGTTTGGTTACGTTACGTTCCGTCCCATCCCGTCCCGTCCCGTCCCGTTCCGTTTTACTCGGGTAGATTCCTTTGCATTCCGTTCCGCTCGTTTCCATTCCGTTCCATTCCGTTCCACGCGGGTTGGTTCAATTCCATTCTATTCTATTCTATTCCTTTCCATTCCATTCCATTCTACTCGGGTTGATTCCATGCCGTTCCATTCCATTCCATTCCATTCCATTCCATTCCATTCCATTCCATTCCAATCCATTCCATTCTACTCGGGTTGATTCCATTCCATTCCATTCCATTCCATTCCATTCCATTCCATTCCATTCCATTCCATTCCATTCCATTCCATTCCTTTCCATTCCAACCCATTCCGTTCTACTCGGGTTGATTCCATTCCATTCCATTCCATTCCATTCCATTCCAATCCATTCCATTCTACTCGGGTTGATTCCATTCCATTCCTTTCCATTCCAATCCATTCCATTCCATTCCATTCCATTCCATTCCATTCCATTCCTTTCTATTCCATTCCATTCCATTCCATTCCATTCCATTCCATTCCATTCCATTCCATTCCATTCCATTCCATTCCATTCCATTCCATTCCATTCCATTCCAGTCCATTCCACTCTATTCCATTCCGTTCTACTCGGCTTGAATCCATTGAGTTCCGTTCCGTTCCGTTCCGTCCCGACACGTCCCGTCCCGTCCCGTCCCATCCCGTCCCGTCCCGTCCCGTCCCGTGCCGTTGTACTCGGGTTTATTCCATTCCACTCCGTTCCGTTCCTTTCCGTTCCCTTCCATTCAGTTCCACGCGGGTTGATTCAATTCCATTCTATTCTATTCCATTCCATTCCATTCCATTCCATTCCATTCCATTCCATTCTATTTTACTCGGGTTGATTCCATGCCGTTCCATTCCGTTCCATTCTGTCCCATCCCGACGCGTCCCGTCCCGTCCCGTCCCATTCCATTCCATTCTGATCGGGTTGATTCCGTTCCATTCCGTTCCGTTCCTTTCCGTTCCATTTCATTCCGTGACACGCGGGTTGATTCAATTCCATTCTATTACATTGAATTCCATTCCATTCCATTCCATTCCATTCTACTCGGATTGATTGCATTCCATTCCATTCCATTCCAGTCCATTCCAATCCATTCCATTCTACTCGGGTTGATTCCATTCCATTCCATTCCATTCCATTCCATTCCATTCCATTCCATTCCATTCCATACCATTGCGTTCCATTCGATTCGATTCCATTCCATTCCATTCCAATCCATTCCATTCTACTTGGGTTCATTCCATTCCATTCCATTCCATTCCATTCGATTCCATTCGATTCCATTCCATTCCATTCCATTCCATTCTGTTCTACTCGGGTTGATTCCATTCCATTCCATTCCATTCCATTCCATTCCATTCCATTGCGTTCCATTCTATTCCATTCGATTCCATTCCATTCCATTCCATTCCATTCCAATCCACTCCATTCTACTTGGGTTCATTCCATTCCATTCCATTCCATTCAATTCGATTCCATTCGATTCCATTCCATTCCATTCCATTCCATTCTGTTCTACTCGGGTTGATTCCACTCCATTCCATTCCATTCCATTCCATTCTATTCCATTCCATTCCATTCGATTCCATTCTATTCCATTCGATTCCATTCCATTCCATTTCATTTTATTCCAATCCATTGCATTCCATTCTATTCCACTGAATTCCATTCCATTCCATTCCATTCCATCCAATTCCATTCCTTTCCATTCCAATCCATTCCATTCTACTCGGGTTGATTCCATTCCATTCCATTCCATTCCATTCCATTCCATTCCATTCCATTCCATTCCATTCCATTCCATTCCGTTCTACTCGGGTTGATTCCATTCTATTCCATTCCATTCCGTTCGATTCCATTCGATTCCATTCGATTCCATTCCATTCCATTCCATTCCCTTCCATTCCATTCTATTCCATTGAATACCATTCCATTCCATTGCATTCCATTCCATTCCATTCCATTCCATTCCGTTCTACTCTGATTGACTCCATTCCATTCCATTCCATTCCATTCCATTCCATTCCATTCCATTCGATTCCATTCCATTCCATTCCATTCCATTCCATTCCATTCCAATACATTCCATTCTACTCTGGTTGATTCCATTCCATTCCATTCCATTCCATTCCATTCCATTCGTCTCCATTCGATTCCATTCGATTCCATTCCATTCTATTCCATTGAATTCCATTCCATTCCATTCCATTCCATTCCATTCTATTCCATTCCATTTCATTCCATTCCGTTCTACTCGGGTTGATTCCTTTCCATTCCATTCCATTCCATTCCATTCCATTCCATTCCATTCCACTCCATTCCATTCGATTCCATTCGATTCCATTCCATTCCATTCCATTCCATTCCAATCCATTCCATTCTACTCGGGTTGATTCCATTCCATTCCATTCCATTCCATTCCATTCCATTCCATTGCATTCCATTCGATTCCATTCGATTCCATTCCATTCGATTCCATTCGATATCATTCGATTCCATTCCATCCCATTCCGTTCCATTCCATTCCATTCCGTTCTACTCGGGTTGATTCCATTCCATTCCATTCCATTCCATTCCATTCCATTCCATTCCATTCCATTCCATTCCATTCCATTCGATTCCATTCCATTCCATTCCATTCCATTTCATTCCAAACCATTCCATTCTACTCGGGTTCATCATTCCATTCCATTCCATTCCATTCCATTCCATTCCACTCGGGTTCTTTCCATTCCATTCCATTCCATTCCATTCCATTCCATTCCATTCCATTCCGTTCTACTCAGGTTGATTTCCATTCCATTCCATTCCATTCCATTCTATTCCATTCCATTCCATTCCATTCCATTCCATTCCATTCCACTCCATTCCATTCCGTTCTATTCGGGTTGATTCCATTCCATTCCATTCCATTCCATTCCATTCCATTCCATTCCATTCCATTCCATTCTATTCCATTCCGTTCTACTCGGCTTGAATCCATTGAGTTCCGTTCCGTTCCGTTCCGTCCCGACACGTCCCGTCCCGTCCCGTCCCGTCCCGTCCCATCCCGTCCCGTCCCGTCCCGTGCCGTTGTACTCGGGTTGATTCCATTCCACTCCGTTCCGTTCATTTCCGTTTCGTTCCATTCAGTTCCACGCGGGTTGATCCAATTCCATTCTATTCCATTCCATTCCATTCCATTCCATTCCATTCCATTCCATTCCATTCCACTCGGGTTGATTCCATGCCGTTCCGTTCCGTTCCATTGCGTCCCATCCCGACGCGTCCCGTCCCGTCCCGTCCCGTCAAATTACGTTCCGTTCTGATCGGCTTTATTCCGTTCCATTCCGTTCCGTTCCTTTCCGTTCCGTTCCATTCCGTTACACGCGGGTTGATTCAATTCCATTCTATTACATTGAATTCCATTCCATTCCATTCCATTCCATTCTACTCGGATTGATTGCATTCCATTCCATTCCATTCCAGTCCATTCCAATCCATTCCATTCTACTCGGGTTGATTCCATTCCATTCCATTCCATTCCATTCCATTCCATTCCATTCCATTCCATTCCACTCGGGCTCATTCCATTCCATTCCATTCCATTCCATTCCATTCCATTCCATTCCATTCCATTCCATTCCGTTCTACTCGGGTTGATTTCCATTCCATTCCATTCCATTCCATTCCACTCCATTCCATTCCATTCCATTCCATTCCATTCCATTCCATTCCATTCCTTTCCATTTATTCCATTCCGTTCTACTCGGGTTGATTCCATTGAGTTTGGTTCCGTTCCGTTCCGTCCCATCCCGTCCCGTCCCGTCCCGTTCCGTTTTACTCGGGTTGATTCCTTTGCATTCCGTTCCGCTCGTTTCCATTCCGTTCCATTCCGTTCCACGCGGGTTGGTTCAATTCCATTCTATTCTATTCTATTCCTTTCCATTCCATTCCATTCTACTCGGGTTTATTCCATGCCGTTCCATTCCGTTCCATTCCGTCCCACCCCGACCCGTCCCATCCCGTCCCGTCCCGTCCCATCCCGTTCCGTTCCACATGGGTTGATTCAATTCCTTTCGGTTACATTGAATTCCATTCCATTCCATTCTACTCGGATTGATTCCATTCCATTCCATTCCATTCCATTCCATTCAATTCCATTCCATTCCATTCAATTCCTTTCCATTCCAATCCATTCCATTCTACTCGGTTTGATTCCATTCCATTCCAATCCATTCCATTCCATTCCATTCCATTCCATTCCATTCAGTTTCATTCCATTCCATTCCATTCCATTCCATTCCTTTCCATTCCATTCCATTCCATTCCATTCCATTCTATTCCATTACATTCTACTACATTGAATTCCATTCCATTCCATTCCATTCCATTCCATTCCATTCCTTTCCATTCCATTTAGTTCTACTCGGGTTGATTCCATTCCATTCCATTCCATTCCATTCCATTCCATTCCATTCCATTCCATTGCATTCCATTCCATTCCATTCCATTACTTTCCATTCCATTCCATTCCAATCCATTCCATTCTACTCGGGTTGACTCCATTCCATTCCATTCCATTCCATTCCATTCCATTCCATTCCATTCCATTCCATTATATTCCATTCTATTCCATTCGATTCCGTTCGATTCCATTCCATTCCATTCCATTCCATTCCATTCCATTCCATTCGATTCCATTCCATTCCATTCCATTCCATTCCATTCCATTCCATTCCAATCCATTCCATTCTACTCGGGTTGATTCCATTCCATTCCATTCCATTCCATTCCATTCCATTCCATTCCATTCCATTCCATTCCATTCCATTCCTTTCTATTCCATTCCATTCCATTCCATTCCATTCCATTCCATTCCATTCCATTCCATTCCATTCCATTCCATTCCGTTCTACTCGGGTTGATTCCACTCCATTCCATTCCATTCCATTCCATTCCATTCCATTCCATTCCATTCCATTCCTTTCCATTCCAACCCATTCCGTTCTACTCGGGTTGATTCCATTCCATTCCATTCCATTCCATTCCATTCCATTCCATTCCATTCCATTCCATTCCATTCCATTCCATTCCATTCCATTCCATTCCATTCCTTTCTATTCCATTCCATTCCATTCCATTCCATTCCATTCCATTCCATTCCATTCCATTCCATTCCATTCCATTCCGTTCTACTCGGGTTGATTCCACTCCATTCCATTCCCTTCCATTCCATTCCATTCCATTCCATTCCATTCCTTTCCATTCCAACCCATTCCTTTCTACTCGGGTTGATTCCATTCCATTCCATTCCATTCCATTCCATTCCATTCCATTCCATTCCATTCCATTCGATTCCATTCCATTCCATTCCATTCCATTTCATTCCAAACCGTTCCATTCTACTCGGATTCATCATTCCATTCCATTCCATTCCATTCCATTCCACTCGGGTTCATTCCATTCCATTCCATTCCATTCCATTCCATTCCATTCCATTCCGTGCTACTCAGGTTGATTTCCATTCCATTCCATTCCATTCCATTCCATTCCATTCCATTCCATTCCATTCCATTCCATTCCATTCCATTCCATTCTATTCCATTCTGTTCTACTCGGCTTGAATCCATTGAGTTCCGTTCCTTTCCGTTCCGTCCAGACACGTCCCGTCCCGTCCCGTCCCGTCCCGTCCCGTCCCGTCCCGTCCCGTGCCGTTGTACTCGGGTTGATTCCATTCCACTCCGTTCCGTTCCTTTCCGTTCCCTTCCATTCAGTTCCACGGGGGTTGATTCAAATCCATTCTATTCTATTGCATTCCATTCCATTCCATTCCATTCCATTCCATTCCATTCCATTCCATTCCATTCCATTCCATTTTACTCGGGTTGATTCCATGCCGTCCCGTTCCGTTCCATTCTGTCCCATCCCGACGCGTCCCGTCCCGTCCCGTCCCATTCCGTTCCGTTCTGATCGGGTTGATTCCGTTCCATTCCGTTCCGTTCCTTTCCGTTCCATTCCATTCCGTTACACGCGGGTTGATTCAATTCCATTCTATTACATTGAATTCCATTCCATTCCATTAAATTCCATTCTACTCGGATTGATTGCATTCCATTCCATTCCAGTCCAGTCCATTCCAATCCATTCCATTCTACTCGGGTTGATTCCATTCCATTCCATTCCATTCCATTCCATTCCATTCCATTCCATTCCATTCCATTGTGTTCCATTCGATTCGATTCGATTCCATTCCATTCCATTCCATTCCAATCCATTCCATTCTACTTGGGTTCATTCCATTATATTCCATTCCATTCCATTCGATTCCATTCGATTCCATTCCATTCCATTCCATTCCATTCTGTTCTACTCGGGTTGATTCCACTCCATTCCATTCCATTCCATTCCATTCTATTCCATTCCATTCCATTCGATTCCATTCTATTCCATTCGATTCCATTCCATTCCATTTCATTTTATTCCATTCCATTCCATATCATTCTATTCCATTGAATTCCATTCCATTCCATTCCATTCCATTCCAATCCATTCCATTCTACTCGGGTTGATTCCATTCCATTCCATTCCATTCCATTCCATTCGATTCCATTCCATTCCATTCCATTCCATTCCATTCCGTTCTACTCGGGTTGATTCCATTCTATTCCATTCCATTCCGTTCGATTCCATTCGATTCCATTCGATTCCATTCCATTCCATTCCATTCCCTTCCATTCCATTCTATTCCATTGAATTCCATTCCATTCCATTGCATTCCATTCCATTCCATTCCATTCCATTCCATTCCGTTCTACTCTGATTGACTCCATTCCATTCCATTCCATTCCATTCCATTCCATTCCATTCCATTCCATTCCATTCCATTCCATTCGATTCCATTCCATTCCATTCCATTCCATTCCATTCCATTCCAATACATTCCATTCTACTCTGGTTGATTCCATTCCATTCCATTCCATTCCATTCCATTCCATTCCATTCGTCTCTTTCGATTCCATTCGATTCCATTCCATTCTATTCCATTGAATTCCATTCCATTCCATTCCATTCCATTCCATTCCATTCCATTCCATTCTATTCCATTCCATTCCATTCCATTCCGTTCTACTCGAGTTGATTCCATTCCATTCCATTCCATTCCATTCCATTCCATTCCATTCCATTCCATTCCATTCCATTCCACTCCATTCCATTCGATTCCATTCGATTCCATTCCATTCCATTCCATTCCATTCCATTCCATTCCAATCCATTCCATTCTACTCGGGTTGATTCCATTCCATTCCATTCCATTCCATTCCATTCCATTCCATTCCATTCCATTCCATTCCATTCCATTGCATTCCATTCGATTCCATTCGATTCCATTCCATTCGATTCCATTCGATATCATTCGATTCCATTCCATCCCATTCCATTCCATTCCATTCCATTCCGTTCTACTCGGGTTGATTCCATTCCATTCCGTTTCATTCCATTCCATTCCATTGCATTCCGTTCTAATCGGTTTGATTCCACTCCATTCAATTCCATTCCATTCCATTCCATTCCATTCCATTCCATTCCATTCCTTTCCATTCCAACCCATTCCGTTCTACTCGGGTTGATTCCATTCCATTCCATTCCATTCCATTCCATTCCATTCCATTCCTTTCCATTCCATTCCATTCGATTCCATTCCATTCCATTCCATTCCATTTCATTCCAAACCATTCCATTCTACTCGGGTTCATCATTCCATTCCATTCCATTCCATTCCATTCCACTCGGGTTCTTTCCATTCCATTCCATTCCATTCCATTCCATTCCATTCCATTCCATTCCATTCCATTCTACTCAGGTTGATTTCCATTCCATTCCATTCCATTCCATTCCATTCCATTCCATTCCACTCCATTCCATTCCGTTCTATTCGGGTTGATTCTATTCCATTCCATTCCATTCCATTCCATTCCATTCCATTCCATTCCATTCCATTCCATTCTATTCCATTCCGTTCTACTCGGCTTGAATCCATTGAGTTCCGTTCCGTTCCGTCCCGTCCCGACACGTCCCGTCCCGTCCGGTCCCGTCCCGTCCCATCCCGTCCCGTCCCGTCCCGTGCCGTTGTACTCGGGTTGATTCCATTCCACTCCGTTCCGTTCATTTCCGTTCCGTTCCATTAAGTTCCACGCGGGTTGATTCAATTCCATTCTATTCTATTCCATTCCATTCCATTCCATTCCATTCCATTCCATTCCATTCCATTCCATTCTACTCGGGTTCATTCCATGCCGTTCCGTTCTGTTCCATTGCGTCCCATCCCGACGCGTCCCGTCCCGTCCCGTCCCGTCAAATTACGTTCCGTTCTGATCGGGTTGATTCCGTTCCATTCCGTTCCGTTCCTTTCCGTTCCGTTCCATTCCGTTACACGCGGGTTGATTCAATTCCATTCTATTACATTGAATTCCATTCCATTCCATTCCATTCCATTCTACTCGGATTGATTGCATTCCATTCCATTCCATTCCAGTCCATTCCAATCCATTCCATTCTACTCGGGTTGATTCCATTCCATTCCATTCCATTCCATTCCATTCCATTCCATTCCATTCCATTCCATTCCTTTCCATTTATTCCATTCCGTTCTACTCGGGTTGATTCCATTGAGTTTGGTTACGTTCCGTTCCGTCCCATCCCGTCCCGTCCCGTCCCGTTCCGTTTTACTCGGGTTGATTCCTTTGCATTCCGTTCCGCTCGTTTCCATTCCGTTCCATTCCGTTCCACGCGGTTTGGTTCAATTCCATTCTATTCTATTCTATTCCTTTCCATTCCATTCCATTCTACTCGGGTTGATTCCATGCCGTTCCATTCCGTTCCATTCCGTCCCATCCCGACCCGTCCCATCCCGTCCCGTCCCGTCCCATCCCATTCCGTTCCACATGGGTTGATTCAATTCCTTTCGGTTACATTGAATTCCATTCCATTCCATTCTACTCGGATTGATTCCATTCCATTCCATTCCATTCCATTCCATTCCATTCCATTCCTTTCCATTCCAATCCATTCCATTCTACTCGGGTTGATTCCATTCCATTCCAATCCATTCCATTCCATTCCATTCCATTCCATTCCATTCCATTCCATTCCATTCAGTTTCATTCCATTCCATTCCATTCCTTTCCATTCCATTCCATTCCATTCCATTCCATTCTATTCCATTACATTCTACTACATTGAATTCCATTCCATTCCATTCAATTCCATTCCATTCCATTCCTTTCCATTCCATTTAGTTCTACTCGGGTTGATTCCATTCCATTCCATTCCATTCCATTCCATTCCATTCCATTCCATTCCATTCCATTCCATTGCATTCCATTCCATTCCATTCCATTACTTTCCATTCCATTCCATTCCAATCAATTCCATTCTACTCGGGTTGACTCCATTCCATTCCATTCCATTCCATTCCATTCCATTCCATTCCATTCCATTCCATTCCATTCCATTATATTCCATTCTATTCCATTCGATTCCGTTCAATTCCATTCCATTCCATTCCATTCCATTCCATTCCATTCCATTCCATTCCATTCCATTCGATTCCATTCCATTCCATTCCATTCCATTCCATTCCATTCCATTCCTTTCTATTCCATTCCATTCCATTCCATTCCATTCCATTCCATTCCATTCCATTCCATTCCATTCCATTCCGTTCTACTCGGGTTGATTCCACTCCATTCCATTCCATTCCATTCCATTCCATTCCATTCCATTCCATTCCATTCCATTCCTTTCCATTCCAACCCATTCCGTTCTACTCGGGTTGATTCCATTCCTTTCCATTCCATTCCATTCCATTCCATTCCATTCCATTCCATTCCATTCCATTCCATTCCATTCCACTCCATTCCATTCCATTTCATTCCAAACCGTTCCATTCTACTCGGGTTCATCATTCCATTCCATTCCATTCCATTCCATTCCACTCGGGTTCATTCCATTCCATTCCATTCCATTCCATTCCATTCCATTCCATTCCATTCCATTCCGTTCTACTCAGGTTGATTTCCATTCCATTCCATTCCATTTCATTCCTTTCCATTCCATTCCATTCCATTCCATTCCATTCCATTCCATTCTATTCCATTCCGTTCTACTCGGCTTGAATCCATTGAGTTCCGTTCCGTTCCGTTCCGTCCCAACACGTCCCGTCCCGTCCCGTCCCGTCCCGTCCCTTCCCGTCCCGTCCCGTGCCGTTGTACTCGGGTTGATTCCGTTCCACTCCGTTCCGTTCCTTTCCGTTCCGTTCCATTCAGTTCCACGCGGGTTGATTCAATTCCATTCTATTCTATTCCATTCCATTCCATTCCATTCCATTCCATTCCATTCCATTCCATTTTACTCGGGTTAATTCCATGCCGTTCCGTTGCGTTCCATTCTGTCCCATCCCGACGCGTCCCGTCCCGTCCCGTCCCATTCCGTTCCGTTCAGATCGGGTAGATTCCGCTCCATTCCGTTCCGTTCCTTTCCGTTCCATTCCATTCCGTTACACGCGGGTTGATTCAATTCCATTCTATTACATTGAATTCCATTAAATTCCATTCCATTCCATTCTACTCGGATTGATTGCATTCCATTCCATTCCAGTCCAGTCCATTCCAATCCATTCCATTCTACTCGGGTTGATTCCATTCCATTCCATTCCATTCCATTCCATTCCATTCCATTCCATTCCATTGCGTTCCATTCGATTCGATTCCATTCCATTCCATTCCATTCCATTCCAATCCACTCCATTCTACTTGGGTTCATTCCATTCCATTCCATTCCATTCCATTCGATTCCATTCCATTCCATTCCATTCCATTCCATTCCATTCCATTCTGTTCTACTCGGGTTGATTCCACTCCATTCCATTCCATTCCATTCCATTCTATTCCATTCCATTCCATTCGATTCCATTCTATTCCATTCGATTCCATTCCATTCCATTTCATTTTATTCCAATCCATTGCATTCCATTCTATTCCATTGAATTCCATTCCATTCCATTCCATTCCATCCAATTCCATTCCTTTCCATTCCAATCCATTCCATTCTACTCGGGTTGATTCCATTCCATTCCATTCCATTCCATTCCATTCGATTCCATTCCATTCCATTCCATTCCATTCCATTCCGTTCTACTCGGGTTGATTCCATTCTATTCCATTCCATTCCGTTCGATTCCATTCGATTCCATTCGATTCCATTCCATTCCATTCCATTCCCTTCCATTCCATTCTATTCCATTGAATTCCATTCCATTCCATTGCATTCCATTCCATTCCATTCCATTCCATTCCGTTCTACTCTGATTGACTCCATTCCATTCCATTCCATTCCATTCCATTCCATTCCATTCCATTCCATTCCATTCGATTCCATTCCATTCCATTCCATTCCATTCCATTCCATTCCATTCCAATACATTCCATTCTACTCTGGTTGATTCCATTCCATTCCATTCCATTCCATTCCATTCCATTCGTCTCCATTCGATTCCATTCGATTCCATTCCATTCTATTCCATTGAATTCCATTCCATTCCATTCCATTCTATTCCATTCCATTCCATTCCATTCCATTCCACTCCATTCCATTCGATTCCATTCGATTCCATTCCATTCCATTCCATTCCATTCCAATCCATTCCATTCTACTCGGGTTGATTCCATTCCATTCCATTCCATTCCATTCCATTCCATTCCATTCCATTCCATTCCATTCCATTCCATTCCATTCCATTGCATTCCATTCCATTCCATTCCATTCCATTCCATTCCATTGCATTCCATTCGATTCCATTCGATTCCATTCCATTCGATTCCATTCGATATCATTCGATTCCATTCCATCCCATTCCATTCCATTCCATTCCATCCCGTTCTACTCGGGTTGATTCCATTCCATTCCATTCCATTCCATTCCATTCCATTCCATTCCACTCCATTCCATTCGATTCCATTCGATTCCATTCCATTCCATTCCATTCCATTCCAATCCATTCCATTCTACTCGGGTTGATTCCATTCCATTCCATTCCATTCCATTCCATTCCATTCCATTCCATTCCATTCCATTCCATTCCATTCCATTGCATTCCATTCGATTCCATTCGATTCCATTCCATTCGATTCCATTCGATATCATTCGATTCCATTCCATCCCATTCCATTCCATTCCATTCCATTCCGTTCTACTCGGGTTGATTCCATTCCATTCCTTTTCATTCCATTCCATTCCATTCCATTCCATTCCATTCCATTCCGTTCTAATCGGTTTGATTCCACTCCATTCCATTCCATTCCATTCCATTCCATTCCATTCCATTCCATTCCTTTGCATTCCAACCCATTCCGTTCTAGTCGGGTTGATTCCATTCCATTCCATTCCATTCCATTCCATTCCATTCCATTCCATTCCATTCCATTCGATTCCATTCCATTCCATTCCATTCCATTTCATTCCAAACCATTCCATTCTACTCGGGTTCATCATTCCATTCCATTCCATTCCATTCCATTCCATTCCACTCGGGTTCTTTCCATTCCATTCCATTCCATTCCATTCCATTCCATTCCATTCCATTCCATTCCATTCCGTTCTACTCAGGTTGATTTCCATTCCATTCCATTCCATTCCATTCCATTCCATTTCACTCCATTCCATTCCATTCCATTCCATTCCATTCCACTCCATTCCATTCCGTTCTATTCGGGTTGATTCCATTCCATTCCATTCCATTCCATTCCATTCCATTCCATTCCATTCCATTCCATTCTATTCCATTCCGTTCTACTCGGCTTGAATCCATTGAGTTCCGTTCCGTTCCGTTCCGTCCCGACACGTCCCGTCCCGTCCCGTCCCGTCCCGTCCCATCCCGTCCCGTCCCGTCCCGTGCCGTTGTACTCGGGTTGATTCCATTCCACTCCGTTCCGTTCATTTCCGTTCCGTTCCATTCAGTTCCACGCGGGTTGATTCAATTCCATTCTATTCCATTCCATTCCATTCCATTCCATTCCATTCCATTCCATTCCATTCCATTCTACTCGGGTTGATTCCATGCCGTTCCGTTCCGTTCCATTGCGTCCCATCCCGACGCGTCCCGTCCCGTCCCGTCCCGTCAAATTACGTTCCGTTCTGATCGGGTTGATTCCGTTGCATTCCGTTCCGTTCCTTTCCGTTCCGTTCCATTCCGTTACACGCGGGTTGATTCAATTCCATTCTATTACATTGAATTCCATTCCATTCCATTCCATTCCATTCTACTCGGATTGATTGCATTCCATTCCATTCCATTCCAGTCCATTCCAATCCATTCCATTCTACTCGGGTTGATTCCATTCCATTCCACTCCATTCCATTCCATTCCATTCCATTCCATTGCGTTCCATTCGATTCGATTCCATTCCATTCCATTCCATTCCATTCCAATCCATTCCATTCTACTTGGGTTGATTCCATTCCATTCCATTCCATTCGATTCCATTCCATTCCATTCCATTCCATTCCATTCCATTCCATTCCATTCCATTCCATTCCATTCTGTACTACTCGGGTTGATTCCACTCCATTCCATTCCATTCCATTCCATTCTATTCCATTCCATTCCATTCGATTCCATTCTATTCCATTCGATTCCATTCCATTCCATTTCATTTTATTCCATTCCATTCCATTCCATTCTATTCCATTGAATTCCATTCCATTCCATTCCATTCCATTCAATTCCATTCCATTCCATTCCTTTCCATTCCAATCCATTCCATTCTACTCGGGTTGATTCCATTCCATTCCATTCCATTCCATTCCAATCGATTCGATTCCATTCCATTCCATTCCATTCCATTCCGTTCTACTCGGGTTGATTCCATTCTATTCCATTCCATTCCGTTCGATTCCATTCGATTCCATTCGATTCCATTCCATTCCATTCCATTCCCTTCCATTCCATTCTATTCCATTGAATTCCATTCCATTCCATTGTATTCCATTCCATTCCATTCCATTCCATTCCGTTTTACTCTGATTGACTCCATTCCATTCCATTCCATTCCATTCCATTCCATTCCATTCCATTCCATTCCATTCCATTCCATTCCATTCGATTCCATGCCATTCCATTCCATTCCATGCCATTCCATTCCAATACATTCCATTCTACTCTGGTTGATTCCATTCCATTCCATTCCATTCCATTCCATTCGTTTCCATTCGATTCCATTCGATTCCATTCCATTCTATTCCATTGAATTCCATTCCATTCCATTCCATTCCATTCCATTCCATTCCATTCCATTCCATTCCATTCCATTCCATTCCGTTCTACTCGGGTTGATTCCATTCCATTCCATTCCATTCCATTCCATTCCATTCCATTCCATTCCATTCCACTCCATTCCATTCGATTCCATTCGATTCCATTCCATTCCATTCCATTCCATTCCAATCCATTCCATTCTACTCGGGTTGATTCCATTCCATTCCATTCCACTCCATTCCATTCCATTCCATTCCATTCCATTGCATTCCATTCGATTCCATTCGACTCCATTCCATTCGATTCCATTCGAGATCATTCGATTCCATTCCATCCCATTCCATTCCATTCCATTCCATTCCGTTCTACTCGGGTTGATTCCATTCCATTCCATTTCATTCCATTCCATTCCATTCCATTCCATTCGATTCAATTCGAGACCATTCCATTCCATTCCATTCCAATCCATTCCATTCTACTCGGGTTGATTCCATTCCATTCCATTCCATTCCATTCCATTCCATTCCATTCCATTCCATTCCACTCGATTCCATTCCATTCTTTCCATTCCATTCCATTCCATTCCATTCCATTCCATTCCATTCCATTCGATTCCATTCCATTCCATTCCATTCCATTCCATTCCATTCCATTCCATTCCATTCCATTCCATTCCGTTCTAGTCAGGTTGATTCCATTCTATTCCATTCCATTACATTCCATTCCATTCCATTCCATTCCATTCCATTCCATTCCATTTCATTCCATTCTATTCCACTCCATTCTACTCCATTGAATTCCATTCCATTCCATTCTATTCCATTCCATTCCATTCCTTTCCATTCCATTTAGTTCTACTCGGGTTGATTCCATTCCATTCCATTCCATTCCATTCCATTCCATTCTATTCCATTCCATTCCATTCCATTCCATTCCATTCCATTCCATTCCATTCCATTCCATTCCATTGCATTTCATTCCATTCGATTCGATTCCATTCCATTCCATTCCATTCCATTCCATTCCATTCAATTCCATTCCATTCCATTCCATTCCGTTCCACTCGGGTTGATTCCATTCTATTCCATTCCATTCCATTCGATTCCATTCGATATCATTCGATTCCATTCCATCCCATTCCATTCCATTCCATTCCATTCCGTTCTTCTTGGGTTGATTCCATTCCATTCCATTTCATTCCATTCCATTCCATTCCACTCGATTCCATTCCATTCTCTCCATTCCATTCCAATCCATTCCATTCTACTCGGGTGGATTCCATTCCATTCCATTCCATTCCATTCCATTCCATTCCATTCCATTCCATTCCATTCCATTCCATTCCATTCCATTCCATTCCATTCCATTCCATTCCATTCCATTCCATTCCGTTCTAGTCGGGTTGATTCCATTCTATTCCATTCCATTCCATTCCATTGCATTCCATTCCATTCCATTCCATTCCATTCCATTCTATTCCACTCCATTCTACTCCATTGAATTCCATTCCATTCCATATTATTCCATTCCATTCCATTCCTTTCCATTCCATTTAGTTCTACTCGGGTTGATTCCATTCCATTCCATTCCATTCCATTCCATTCCGTTCCACTCGGGTTGATTCCATTCTATTCCATTCCATTCCATTCGATTCCATTCGATATCATTCGATTCCATTCCATCCCATTCCATTCCATTCCATTCCATTCCGTTCTTCTTGGGTTGAGTCCATTCCATTCCATTTCATTCCATTCCATTCCATTCCATTTCTTTCGATTCCATTCGATTCCATTCCATTCCATTCCATTCCAATCCATTGCATTCTACTCAGGTTGATTCCATTCCATTCCATTCCATTCCATTCCATTCCATTCCATTCCATTCCATTCCATTCGATTCCACTCGATTCCATTCCATTCCTTTCCATTCCATTCCAATCCATTCCATTCTATTCGGGTGGATTCCATTCCATTCCATTCCATTCCATTCCATTCCATTCCATTCCATTCCATTCCATTCCATTCCATTCCATTCCATTCGATTCCATTCCATTCCATTCCATTCCATTCCATTCCATTCCATTCCGTTCTAGTCAGGTTGATTCCGTTCCATTCCATTGCTTTCCATTCCATTCCATTCCATTCCATTCCATTCCATTCCATTCCATTCCATTCCATTCCATTCTATTCCATTCCATTCTACTCCATTGAATTCCATTCCATTCTATTCCATTCCATTCCATTCCATTCCTTTCCAATCCATTTAGTTCTACTCGGGTTGATTCCATTCCATTCCATTCCATTCCATTCCATTCCATTCCATTCCATTACTTTCCATTCCATTCCATTCCATTCCATTCTATTCTACTCGGGTTGACTCCATTCCATTCCATTCCACTCCATTCCATTCCGTTATATTCCATTCTATTCCATTCGATTCCGTTCGATTCCATTCCATTCCATTCCATTCCATTCGATTCCATTCCATTCCATTCGATTCCCTTCCATTCCATTCCATTCCATTCCATTCCATTCCATTCCAATCCATTCCATTCTACTCGGGTTGATTCCATTCCATTCCATTCCATTCCAATCCATTCCATTCCATTCCATTCCATTCCATTCCATTCCATTCCATTCCATTCCATTCCATTCCTTTCTATTCCATTCCATTCCATTCCATTCCATTCCATTCCATTCCATTCCATTCCATTCCATTCCATTCCGTTCTACTCGGGTTGATTCCACTCCATTCCATTCCCTTCCATTCCATTGCATTCCATTCCATTCCATTCCATTCCATTCCATTCCATTCCATTCCTTTCCATTCCAACCCATTCCTTTCTACTCGGGTTGATTCCATTCCATTCCATTCCATTCCATTCCATTCCATTCCATTCCATTGCATTCCATTCCATTCCATTCGATTCCATTCCATTCCATTCCATTCCATTTCATTCCAAACCGTTCCTTTCTACTCGGATTCATCATTCCATTCCATTCCATTCCATTCCATTCCATTCCATTCCACTCGGGTTCATTCCATTCCATTCCATTCCATTCCATTCCATTCCATTCCATTCCATTCCATTCCGTTCTACTCAGGTTGATTTCCATTCCATTCCATTCCATTCCATTCCATTCCATTCCATTCCATTCCATTCCATTCCATTCCATTCCATTCCATTCCATTCCATTCTATTCCTTTCCGTTCTACTCGGCTTGAATCCATTGAGTTCCGTTCCGTTCCTTTTCATCCCGACACGTCCCGTCCCGTCCCGACACGTCCCGTCCCGTCCCGTCTCGTCCCGTTCCGTCCCGTCCCGTCCCGTCCCGTGCCGTTGTACTCGGGTTGATTCCATTCCACTCCGTTCCGTTCCTTTCTGTTCCCTTCCATTCAGTTCCACGCGGGTTGATTCAATTCCATTCTATTCTATTCCATTCCATTCCATTCCATTCCATTCCATTCCATTCCATTCCATTCCATTCCATTTTACTTGGGTTGATTCCATGCCGTGCCATTCCGTTCCATTCCGTTCCGTTCTGATCGGGTTTATTCCGTTCCATTCCGTTCCGTTCCTTTCCATTCCATTCCATTCCGTTACACGCAGGTTGATTCAATTCCATTCTATTACATTGAATTCTATTCCATTCCATTCCATTCCATTCTACTCGGATTGATTGCATTCCATTCCATTCCATTCCAGTCCATTCCAATCCATTCCATTCTACTCGGGTTGATTCCATTCCATTCCATTCCATTCCATTCCATTCCATTCCATTCCATTCCATTCCATTCCATTGCGTTCCATTCGAATCGATTCCATTCCATTCCATTCCATTCCATTCCAATCCATTCCATTCTACTTGGGTTCATTCCATTCCATTCCATTCCATTCCATTCGATTCCATTCGATTCCATTCCATTTCATTCCATTCCATTCTGTTCTACTCGGGTTGATTCCACTCCATTCCATTCCATTCCATTCCATTCTATTCCATTCCATTCCATTCGATTCCATTCTATTCCATTCGATTCCATTCCATTCCATTTCATTTTATTCCAATCCATTCCATTCCATTCTATTCCATTGAATTCCATTCCATTCCATTCCAATCCATCCAATTCCATTCCTTTCCATTCCAATCCATGCCATTCTACTCGGGTTGATTCCATTCCATTCCATTCCATTCTATTCCATTCGATTCCATTCCATTGCATTCCATTCCATTCCATTCCGTTCTACTCGGGTTGATTCCATTCTATTCCATTCCATTCCTTTCGATTCCATTCGATTCCATTCGATTCCATTCCATTCCATTCCATTCCCTTCCATTCCATTCTATTCCATTGAATTCCATTCCATTCCATTGCATTCCATTCCATTCCATTCCATTCCATTCCGTTCTACTCTGATTGACTCCATTCCATTCCATTCCATTCCATTCCATTCCATTCCATTCCATTCCATTCCATTCAATTCGATTCCATTCCATTCCATTCCATTCCATTCCATTCCATTCCAATACATTCCATTCTACTCTGGTTGATTCCATTCCATTCCATTCCATTCCATTCCATTCCATTCGTCTCCATTCGATTCCATTCGATTCCATTCCATTCTATTCCATTGAATTCCATTCCATTCCATTCCATTCCATTCCATTCTATTCCATTCCATTCCATTCCATTCCGTTCTACTCGGGTTGATTCCATTCCATTCCATTCCATTCCATTCCATTCCATTCCACTCCATTCCATTCGATTCCATTCGATTCCATTCCATTCCATTCCATTCCATTCCAATCCATTCCATTCTACTCGGGTTGAATCCATTCCATTCCATTCCATTCCATTCCATTCCATTCCATTCCATTCCATTGCATTCCATTCGATTCCATTCGATTCCATTCCATTCGATTCCATTCGATATCATTCGATTCCATTCCATCCCATTCCATTCCATTCCATTCCATTCCGTTCTACTCGTGTTGATTCCATTCCATTCCGTTTCATTCCATTCCATTCCATTCCATTCCATTCCATTCCGTTCTAATCGGTTTGATTCCACTCCATTCCATTCCATTCCATTCCATTCCATTCCATTCCATTCCATTCCATTCCATTCCTTTGCATTCCAACCCATTCCGTTCTACTCGGGTTGATTCCATTCCATTCCATTCCATTCCATTCCATTCCATTCCATTCCATTCCATTCCATTCCATTCCATTCCATTCGATTCCATTCCATTCCATTCCATTCCATTTCATTCCAAACCATTCCATTCTACTCGGGTTCTTCATTCCATTCCATTCCATTCCATTCCATTCCACTCGGGTTCTTTCCATTCCATTCCATTCCATTCCATTCCATTCCATTCCATTCCATTCCGTTCTACTCAGGTTGATTTCCATTCAATTCCGTTCCATTCCATTCCATTCCATTCCATTCCATTCCATTCCATTCCACTCCATTCCATTCCGTTGTATTCGGGTTGATTCCATTCCATTCCATTCCATTCCATTCCATTCCATTCCATTCCATTCCATTCCATTCTATTCCATTCCGTTCTACTCGGCTTGAATCCATTGATTTCCGTTCCGTTCCGTTCCGTCCCGACACGTCCCGTCCCGTCCCGTCCCGTCCCGTCCCATCCCGTCCCGTCCCGTCCCGTGCCGTTGTACTCGGGTTGATTCCATTCCACTCCGTTCCGTTCATTTCCGTTCCGTTCCATTCAGTTCCACGCGGGTTGATTCAATTCCATTCTATTCTATTCCATTCCATTCCATTCCATTCCATTCCATTCCATTCCATTCTACTCGGGTTGATTCCATGCCGTTCCGTTCCGTTCCATTGCGTCCCATCCCGACGCGTCCCGTCCCGTCCCGTCCCGTCAAATTACGTTCCGTTCTGATCGGGTTGATTCCGTTCCATTCCGTTCCGTTCCTTTCCGTTCCGTTCCATTCCGTTACACGCGGGTTGATTCAATTCCATTCTATTACATTGAATTCCATTCCATTCCATTCCATTCCATTCTACTCGGATTGATTGCATTCCATTCCATTCCATTCCATTCCAGTCCATTCCAATCCATTCCATTCTACTCGGGTTGATTCCATTCCATTCCATTCCATTCCATTCCATTCCATTCCATTCCATTCCATTCCATTCCATTCCATTCCACTCGGGCTCATTCCATTCCATTCCATTGCATTCCATTCCATTCCATTCCATTCCATTCCATTCCGTTCTACTCGGGTTGATTTCCATTCCATTCCATTCCATTCCATTCCACTCCATTCCATTCCATTCCATTCCATTCCATTCCATTCCATTCCATTCCATTCCATTCCATTCCTTTCCATTTATTCCATTCCGTTCTACTCGGGTTGATTCCATTGAGTTTGGTTACGTTCCGTTCCGTCCCATCCCGTCCCGTCCCGTCCCGCTCCGTTTTACTCGGGTTGATTCCTTTGCATTCCGTTCCGCTCGTTTCCATTCCGTTCCATTCCGTTCCACGCGGGTTGGTTCAATTCCATTCTATTCTATTCTATTCCTTTCCATTCCATTCCATTCTACTCGGGTTGATTCCATGCCGTTCCATTCCGTTCCATTCCGTCCCATCCCGACCCGTCCCATCCCGTCCCGTCCCATCCCATCCCGTTCCGTTCCACATGGGTTGATTCAATTCCTTTCGGTTACATTGAATTCCATTCCATTCCATTCCATTCCATTCCATTCCATTCCATTCCATTCCATTCCATTCCATTCCATTCCATTCCTTTCCATTCCAATCCATTCCATTCTACTCGGGTTGATTCCATTCCATTCCAATCCATTCCATTCCATTCCATTCCATTCCATTCCATTCCATTCAGTTTCATTCCATTCCATTCCATTCCATTCCATTCCTTTCCATTCCATTCCATTCCATTCCATTCCATTCTATTCCATTACATTCTACTACATTGAATTCCATTCCATTCCATTCAATTCCATTCCATTCCATTCCTTTCCATTCCATATAGTTCTACTCGGGTTGATTCCATTCCATTCCATTCCATTCCATTCCATTCCATTCCATTCCATTGCATTCCATTCCATTCCATTCCATTACTTTCCATTCCATTCCATTCCAATCCATTCCATTCTACTCGGGTTGACTCCATTCCATTCCATTCCATTCCATTCCATTCCATTCCATTCCATTCCATTATATTCCATTCTATTCCATTCGATTCCGTTCGATTCCATTCCATTCCATTCAATTCCATTCCATTCCATTCCATTCCATTCCATTCCATTCCATTCGATTCCATTCCATTCCATTCGATTCCATTCCATTCCATTCCATTCCATTCCATTCCATTCCATTCCATTCCATTGCGTTCCATTCGATTCGATTCCATTCCATTCTGTTCTACTCGGGTTGATTCCATTCCATTCCATTCCATTCCATTCCATTCTATTCCATTCCATTCCATTCGATGCCATTCTATTCCATTCGATGCCATTCCATTCCATTTCATTTTATTCCATTCCATTCCATTCCATTCTATTCCATTGAATTCCATTCCATTCCATTCCATTCTATTCCATTCCATTCCATTCGATGCCATTCTATTCCATTCGATGCCATTCCATTCCATTTCATTTTATTCCATTCCATTCCATTCCATTCTATTCCATTGAATTCCATTCCATTCCATTCCATTCCATTCCATTCCATTCCATTCCATTCCATTCCATTCCATTCCTTTCCTTTCCATTCCAATCCATTCCATTCTACTCGGGTTGATTCCATTCCATTCCATTCCATTCCATTCCATTCGATTCCATTCCATTCCATTCCATTCCATTCCATTCCGTTCTACTCGGGTTGATTCCATTCTATTCCATTCCATTCCGTTCGATTCCATTCGATTCCATTCGATTCCATTCCATTCCATTCCATTCCCTTCCATTCCATTCTATTCCATTGAATTCCATTCCATTCCATTGCATTCCATTCCATTCCATTCCATTCCATTCCATTCCGTTCTACTCTGATTGACTCCATTCCATTCCATTCCATTCCATTCCATTCCATTCCATTCCATTCCATTCCATTCCATTCGATTCCATTCCATTCCATTCCATTCCATTCCATTCCATTCCAATACATTCCATTCTACTCTGGTTGATTCCATTCCATTCCATTCCATTCCATTCCATTCGTCTCCATTCGATTCCATTCGATTCCATTCCATTCTATTCCATTGAATTCCATTCCATTCCATTCCATTCCATTCCATTCCATTCCATTCCATTCCATTCCATTCCATTCCGTTCTACTCGGGTTGATTCCATTCCATTCCATTCCATTCCATTCCATTCCATTCCATTCCATTCCATTCCATTCCATTCCATTCCACTCCATTCCATTCGATTCCATTCGATTCCATTCCATTCCATTCCATTCCATTCCAATCCATTCCATTCTACTCGGGTTGATTCCATTCCATTCCATTCCATTCCATTCCATTCCATTCCATTCCATTCCATTCCATTCCATTCCATGGCATTCCATTCGATTCCATTCGATTCCATTCCATTCTATTCCATTCGAGATCATTCGATTCCATTCCATCCCATTCCATTCCATTCCATTCCATTCCGTTTTACTCGGGTTGATTCCATTCCATGCCATTTCATTCCATTCCATTCCATTCTATTCCATTCGATTCCATTCGATTCCATTCCATTCCATTCCATTCCAATCCATTCCATTCTACTCGGGTTGATTCCATTCCATTCCATTCCATTCCATTCCATTCCATTCCATTCCACTCGATTCCATTCCATTCTTTCCATTCCATTCCAATCCATTCCATTCTACTCGGGTGGATTCCATTCCATTCCATTCCATTCCATTCCATTCCATTCCATTCCATTCCATTCCATTCGATTCCATTCCATTCCATTCCATTCCATTCCATTCCATTCCATTCCATTCCGTTCTAGACGGGTTGATTCCATTCTATTCCATTCCATTCCATTCCATTCCATTCCATTCCATTCCATTCCATTCCATTCTATTCCACTCCATTATACTCCATTGAATTCCATTCCATTCCATTCTATTCCATTCCATTCCATTCCTTTCCATTCCATTTAGTTCTACTCGTGTTGATTCCATTCCATTCCATTCCATTCCATTCCATTCCATTCCATTCCATTCCATTCCATTCCATTCCATTCCATTGCATTCCATTCGATTCCATTCGATTCCATTCCATTCCATTCCATTCCATTCCATTCCATTCCATTCCATTCCATTCCATTCCATTCCATTCCGTTCCACTCGGGTTGATTATATTCTATTCCATTCCATTCCATTCGATTCCATTCGATATAATTCGATTCCATTCCATCCCATTCCATT
Source organism: Gorilla gorilla gorilla (assembly GCF_029281585.2). Lineage (NCBI taxonomy): Eukaryota > Metazoa > Chordata > Mammalia > Primates > Hominidae > Gorilla > Gorilla gorilla. Next base: position 9,482,146 of record NC_073241.2, read on the forward strand.
CCATTCCATTCCATTCCGTTCTTCTTGGGTTGATTCCATTCGATTCCATTCCATTCCATTCCATTTCTTTCGATTCCATTCGATTCCATTCCATTCCATTCCATTCCAATCCATTGCATTCTACTCAGGTTGATTCCATTCCATTCCATTCCATTCCATTCCATTCCATTCCATTCCATTCCATTCGATTCCAGTCGATTCCATTCCATTCCTTTCCATTCCATTCAAATACATTCCATTCTATTCGGGTGGATTCCATTCCTTTCCATTCCATTCCATTCCATTCCATTCCATTCCATTCCATTCCATTCCATTCCATTCCATTCCATTCGATTCCATTCCATTCCATTCCATTCCATTCCCTTCCATTCCATTCCATTCCATTCCATTCCATTCCGTTCTAGTCGGGTTGATTCCATTCCATTCCATTGCATTCCATTCCATTCCATTCCATTCAATTCCATTCCATTCCATTCCATTCCATTACATTCCATTCCATTCTATTCCATTCCATTCTACTCCATTGAATTCCATTCCATTCCATTCCATTCCATTCCATTCCATTCCTTTCCAATCCATTTAGTTCTACTCGGGTTGATTCCATTCCATTCCATTCCATTCCATTCCATTCCATTCCATTCCATTCCATTCCATTCCATTCCATTACTTTCCATTCCATTCCATTCCAATCCATTCTATTCTACTCGGGTTGACTCCATTCCATTCCATTCCACTCCATTCCATTCCGTTATATTCCATTCTATTCCATTCGATTCCGTTCGATTCCATTCCATTCCATTCCATTCCATTCCATTCCATTCGATTCCATTCCATTCCATTCGATTCCCTTCCATTCCATTCCATTCCATTCCATTCCATTCCAATCCATTCCATTCTACTCGGGTTGATTCCATTCCATTCCATTCCATTCCAATCCATTCCATTCCATTCCATTCCATTCCATTCCATTCCATTCCTTTCTATTCCATTCCATTCCATTCCATTCCATTCCATTCCATTCCATTCCATTCCGTTCTACTCGGGTTGATTCCACTCCATTCCATTCCATTCCATTCCATTCCATTCCATTCCATTCCATTCCATTCCATTCCATTCCATTCCTTTCCATTCCAACCCATTCCTTTCTACTCAGGTTGATTCCACTCCATTCCATTCCATTCCATTCCATTCCATTCCATTCCATTCCATTCCATTCGATTCCATTCCATTGCATTCCATTCCATTCCATTCCATTCCATTCGATTCCATTCCATTCCATTCCATTCCATTCCATTCCATTTCATTCCAAACCGTTCCATTCTACTCGGATTCATCATTCCTTTCCATTACATTCCATTCCATTCCACTCGGGTTCATTCCATTCCATTCCATTCCATTCCATTCCATTCCATTACATTCCATTCCGTTCTACTCAGGTTGATTTCCATTCCATTCCATTCCATTCCATTCCATTCCATTCCATTCCATTCCATTCCATTCCATTCCATTCCATTCCATTCTATTCCATTCCGTTCTACTCGGCTTGAATCCATTGAGTTCCGTTCCGTTCCGTTCCGTCCCGACACGTCCCGTCCCGTCCCGTCCCGTCCCGTGCCGTTTTACTCGGGTTGATTCCATTCCACTCCGTTCCGTTCCTTTCCGTTCCCTTCCATTCAGTTCCACGCGGTTTGATTCAATTCCATTCTATTCTATTCCATTCCATTCCATTCCATTCCATTCCATTCCATTCCATTCCATTCAATTTTACTCGGGTTGATTCCATGCCGTTCCGTTCCGTTCCATTCTGTCCCATCCCGACGCGTCCCGTCCCGTCCCGTCCCATTCCGTTCCGTGCTGATCGGGTTGATTCCGTTCCATTTCGTTCCGTTCCTTTCCGTTCCATTCCATTCCGTTACACGCGGGTTGATTCAATTCCATTCTATTACATTGAATTCCATTCCATTCCATTCCATTCCATTCTACTCGGATTGATTGCATTCTATTCCATTCCATTCCAGTCCATTCCAATCCATTCCATTCTACTCGGGTTGATTCCATTCCATTCCATTCCATTTCATTCCATTCCATTCCATTCCATTCCATTCCATTGCGTTCCATTCGATTCGATTCCATTCCATTCCATTCCATTCCATTCCAATCCATTCCATTCTACTTGGGTTCATTCCATTCCATTCCATTCCATTCCATTCGATTCCATTCGATTCCATTCCATTCCATTCCATTCCATTCTGTTCTACTCGTGTTGATTCCACTCCATTCCATTACATTCCATTCCATTCTATTCCATTCCATTCCATTCGATTCCATTCTATTCCATTCGATTCCATTCCATTCCATTTCATTTTATTCCAATCCATTCCATTCCATTCTATTCCATTGAATTCCATTCCATTCCATTCCATTCCATCCAATTCCATTCCTTTCCATTCCAATCCATTCCATTCTACTCGGGTTGGTTCATTCCATTCCATTCCATTCCATTCCATTCGATTCCATTCCATTCCATTCCATTCCATTCCATTCCATTCCGTTCTATTCGGGTTGATTCCATTATATTCCATTCCATTCCATTCCTTTCGATTCCATTCGATTCCATTCGATTCCATTCCATTCCATTCCATTCCCTTCCATTCCATTCTATTCCATTGAATTCCATTCCATTCCATTGCATTCCATTCCATTCCATTCCATTCCATTCCGTTCTACTCTGATTGACTCCATTCCATTCCATTCCATTCCATTCCATTGCATTCCATTCCATTCCATTCGATTCCATTCGATTCCATTCCATTCCATTCCATTCCATTCCAATACATTCCATTCTACTCTGGTTGATTCCATTCCATTCCATTCCATTCCATTCCATTCCATTCGTCTCCATTCGATTCCATTCGATTCCATTCCATTCTATTCCATTGAATTCCATTCCATTCCATTCCATTCCATTCCATTCTATTCCATTCCATTCCATTCCATTCCGTTCTACTCGGGTTGATTCCATTCCATTCCATTCCATTCCATTCCATTCCATTCCACTCCATTCCATTCGATTCCATTCGATTCCATTCCATTCCATTCCATTCCATTCCAATCCATTCCATTCTACTCGGGTTGATTCCATTCCATTCCATTCCATTCCATTCCATTCCATTCCATTCCATTCCATTCCATTCCATTGCATTCCATTCGATTCCATTCGATTCCATTCCATTCGATTCCATTCGATATCATTCGATTCCATTCCATCCCATTCAATTCCATTCCATTCCATTCCGTTCTACTCGGGTTGATTCCATTCCATTCCGATTCATTCCATTCCATTCCATTCCATTCCCTTCCATTCCGTTCTAATCGGTTTGATTCCACTCCATTCCATTCCATTCCATTCCATTCCATTCCATTCCATTCCATTCCATTCCTTTGCATTCCAACCCATTCCATTCTACTCGGGTTGATTCCATTCCATTCCATTCCATTCCATTCCATTCCATTCCATTCCATTCCAATCCATTCCATTCCATTCGATTCCATTCCATTCCATTCCATTCCATTTCATTCCAAACCATTCCATTCTACTCGGGTTCATCATTCCATTCCATTCCATTCCATTCCATTCCACTCGGGTTCTTTCCATTCCATTCCATTCCATTCCATTCCATTCCATTCCATTCCACTCGGGTTCTTTCCATTCCATTCCATTCCATTCCATTCCATTCCATTCCATTCCATTCCATTCCATTCCATTCCATTCTATTCCATTCCGTTCTACTCGGCTTGAATCCATTGAGTTCCGTTCCGTTCCGTTCCGTCCCGACACGTCCCGTCCCGTCCCGTCCCGTCCCGTCCCATCCCGTCCCATCCCGTCCCGTGCCGTTGTACTCGGGTTGATTCCATTCCACTCCGTTCCGTTCATTTCCGTTCCGTTCCATTCAGTTCCACGCGGGTTGATTCAATTCCATTCTATTCTATTCCATTCCATTCCATTCCATTCCATTCCATTCCATTCCATTCTACTCGGGTTGATTCCATGCCGTTCCGTTCCGTTCAATTGCGTCCCATCCCGACGCGTCCCGTCCCGTCCCGTCCCGTCAAATTACGTTCCGTTCTGATCGGGTTGATTCCGTTCCATTCCGTTCCGTTCCTTTCCGTTCCGTTCCATTCCGTTACACGCGGGTTGATTCAATTCCATTCTATTACATTGAATTCCATTCCATTCCATTCCATTCCATTCTACTCGGATTGATTGCATTCCATTCCATTCCATTCCAGTCCATTCCAATCCATTCCATTCTACTCGGGTTGATTCCATTCCATTCCATTCCATTCCATTCCATTCCATTCCATTCCATTCCATTCCATTCCATTCCATTCCACTCGGGCTCATTCCATTCCATTCCATTCCATTCCATTCCATTCCATTCCATTCCATTCCATTCCATTCCATTCCGTTCTACTCGGGTTGATTTCCATTCCATTCCATTCCATTCCATTCCACTCCATTCCATTCCATTCCATTCCATTCCATTCCATTCCATTCCTTTCCATTTATTCCATTCCGTTCTACTCGGGTTGATTCCATTGAGTTTGGTTACGTTCCGTTCTGTCCCATCCCGTCCCGTCCCGTCCCGTTCCGTTTTACTCGGGTTGATTCCTTTGCATTCCGTTCCGCTCGTTTCCATTCCGTTCCATTCCGTTCCACGCGGGTTGGTTCAATTCCATTCTATTCTATTCTATTCCTTTCCATTCCATTCCATTCTACTCGGGTTGATTCCATGCCGTTCCATTCCGTTCCATTCCGTCCCATCCCGACCCGTCCCATCCCGTCCCGTCCCGTCCCATCCCGTTCCGTTCCACATGGGTTGATTCAATTCCTTTCGGTTACATTGAATTCCATTCCATTCCATTCCATTCCATTCCATTCCATTCCATTCCATTCCATTCCATTCCATTCCATTCCTTTCCATTCCAATCCATTCCATTCTACTCGGGTTGATTCCATTCCATTCCAATCCATTCCATTCCATTCCATTCCATTCCATTCAGTTTCATTCCATTCCATTCCATTCCATTCCATTCCTTTCCATTCCATTCCGTTCCATTCCATTCCATTCTATTCCATTACATTCTACTACATTGAATTCCATTCCATTCCATTCAATTCCATTCCATTCCATTCCTTTCCATTCCATATAATTCTACTCGGGTTGATTCCATTCCATTCCATTCCATTCCATTCCATTCCATTCCATTCCATTGCATTCCATTCCATTCCATTCCATTACTTTCCATTCCATTCCATTCCAATCCATTCCATTCTACTCGGGTTGACTCCATTCCATTCAATTCCATTCCATTCCATTCCATTCCATTATATTCCATTCTATTCCATTCGATTCCGTTCGATTCCATTCCATTCCATTCCATTCGATTCCATTCCATTCGATTCGATTCCATTCCATTCCATTCCATTCCATTCCATTCCATTCCATTCCATTCCATTCCATTGCGTTCCATTCGATTCGATTCCATTCCATTCCATTCCATTCCATTCCAATCCATTCCATTCTACTTGGGTTGATTCCATTCCATTCCATTCCATTCGATTCCATTCGAGTCGATTCCATTCCATTCCATTCCATTCCATTCCATTCCATTCCATTCCATTCCATTCCATTCCATTCTGTTCTACTCGGGTTGATTCCACTCCATTCCATTCCATTCCATTCCATTCTATTCCATTCCATTCCATTCGATTCCATTCTATTCCATTCGATTCCATTCCATTCCATTTCATTTTATTCCATTCCATTCCATTCCATTCTATTCCATTGAATTCCATTCCATTCCATTCCATTCCATCCCATTCCTTTCCATTCCATTCCATTCCTTTCCATTCCAATCCATTCCATTCTACTCGGGTTGATTCCATTCCATGCCGTTCCATTCCATTCCATTCGATTCCATTCCATTCCATTCCATTCCATTCCATTCCGTTCTACTCGGGTTGATTCCATTCTATTCCATTCCATTCCGTTCGATTCCATTCGATTCCATTCGATTCCATTCCATTCCATTCCATTCCCTTCCATTCAATTCTATTCCATTGAATTCCATTCCATTCCATTGCATTCCATTCCATTCCATTCCATTCCATTCCGTTCTACTCTGATTGACTCCATTCCATTCCATTCCATTCCATTCCATTCCATTCCATTCCATTCCATTCCATTCGATTCCATTCCATTCCATTCCATTCCATTCCATTCCATTCCAATACATTCCATTCTACTCTGGTTGATTCCATTCCATTCCATTCCATTCCATTCCATTCGTCTCCATTCGATTCCATTCGATTCCATTCCATTCTATTCCATTGAATTCCATTCCATTCCATTCCATTCCATTCCATTCCATTCAATTCCATTCCATTCCATTCCGTTCTACTCGGGTTGATTCGATTCCATTCCATTCCATTCCATTCCATTCCATTCCATTCCATTCCATTCCATTCCATTCCATTCCACTCCATTCCATTCGATTCCATTCCATTCCATTCCATTCCATTCCATTCCATTCCATTCCAATCCATTCCATTCTACTCGGGTTGATTCCATTCCATTCCATTCCATTCCATTCCATTGCATTCCATTCGAATCCATTCGATTCCATTCCATTCGATTCCATTCAAGATCATTCGATTCCATTCCATCCCATTCCATTCCATTCCATTCCATTCCGTTTTACTCGGGTTGATTCCATTCCATGCCATTTCATTCCATTCCATTCCATTCCATTCCATTCCATTCCATTCGATTCCATTCCATTCCATTCCATTCCAATCCATTCCATTCTACTCGGGTTGATTCGATTCCATTCCATTCCATTCCATTCCATTCCATTCCATTCCATTCCATTCCATTCCATTGCATTCCATTCGATTCCATTCGATTCCATTCCATTCGATTCCATTCGAGATCATTCGATTCCATTCCATCCCATTCCATTCCATTCCGTTTTACTCTGGTTGATTCCATTCCATGCCATTTCATTCCATTCCATTCCATTCCATTCCATTCCATTCCATTCGATTCCATTCCATTCCATTCCATTCCAATCCATTCCATTCTACTCGGGTTGATTCCATTCCATTCCATTCCATTCCATTCCATTCCATTCCATTCCATTCCATTCCATTCCATTCCACTCGATTCCATTCCATTCTTTCCATTCCATTCCAATCCATTCCATTCTACTCGGGTGGATTCCATTCCATTCCATTCCATTCCATTCCATTCCATTCCATTCCATTCCATTCGATTCCATTCCATTCCATTCCATTCCATTCGATTCCATTCCATTCCATTCCATTCCATTCCATTCCATTCCATTCCATTCCATTCCGTTCTAGTCGGGTTGATTCCATTGTATTCCATTCTATTCCATTCCATTCCATTCCATTCCATTCCATTCTATTCCACTCCATTCTTCTCCATTGAATTCCATTCCATTCCATTCTATTCCATTCCATTCCATTCCTTTCCATTCCATTTAGTTCTACTCGGGTTGATTCCATTCCATTCCATTCCATTCCATTCCATTCCATTCCATTCCATTCCATTCTATTCCACTCCATTCTACTCCATTGAATTCCATTCCATTCCATTCTATTCCATTCCATTCCATTCCTTTCCATTCCATTTAGTTCTACTCGGGTTGATTCCATTCCATTCTATTCCATTCCATTCCATTCCATTCCATTCCATTCCATTCCATTCCATTCCATTGCATTCCATTGGATTCCATTCGATTCCATTCCATTCCATTCCATTCCACTCCATTCCATTCCATTCCATTCCATTCCGTTCCACTCGGGTTGATTCCATTCTATTCCATTCCATTCCATTCGATTCCATTCGATATCATTGGATTCCATTCCATCCCATTCCATTCCATTCCATTCCATTCCGTTCTTCTTGGGTTGATTCCATTCCATTCCATTCCATTCCATTCCATTTCTTTCGATTCCATTCGATTCCATTCCATTCCACTCCACTCCAATCCATTGCATTCTACTCAGGTTGATTCCATTCCATTCCATTCCATTCCATTCCATTCCATTCCATTCCATGCCATTCCATTCGATTCCATTCGATTGCATTCCATTCCTTTCCATTCCAATCCATTCCATCCCATTCCATTCCATTCCATTTCATTCCAAACCATTCCATTCTACTCGGGTTCATCATTCCATTCCATTCCATTCCATTCCATTCCACTCGGGTTCTTTCCATTCCATTCCATTCCATTCCATTCCATTCCATTCCATTCCATTCCATTCCGTTCTAATCATGTTGATTTCCATTCCATTCCATTCCATTCCATTCCATTCCATTCCATTCCACTCCATTCCATTCCGTTCTATTCGGGTTGATTCCATTCCATTCCATTCCATTCCATTCCATTCCATTCCATTCCATTCCATTCTATTCCATTCCGTTCTACTCGGCTTGAATCCATTGATTTCCGTTCCGTTCCGTTCCGTCCCGACACGTCCCGTCCCGTCCCGTCCCGTCCCGTGCCGTTGTACTCGGGTTGATTCCATTCCACTCCGTTCCGTTCATTTCCGTTCCGTTCCATTCAGTTCCACGCGGGTTGATTCAATTCCATTCTATTCTATTCCATTCCATTCCATTCCATTCCATTCCATTCTACTCGGGTTGATTCCATGCCGTTCCGTTCCGTTCCATTGCGTCCCATCCCGACGCGTCCCGTCCCGTCCCGTTCCGTCAAATTACGTTCCGTTCTGATCGGGTTGATTCCGTTCCATTCCGTTCCGTTCCTTTCCGTTCCGTTCCATTCCGTTACACGCGGGTTGATTCAATTCCATTCTATTACATTGAATTCCATTCCATTCCATTCCATTCCATTCTACTCGGATTGATTGCATTCCATTCCATTCCATTCCAGTCCATTCCAATCCATTCCATTCTACTCGGGTTGATTCCATTCCATTCCATTCCATTCCATTCCATTCCATTCCATTCCATTCCATTCCATTCCATTCCATTCCATTCCATTCCACTCGGGCTCATTCCATTCCTTTCCATTCCATTCCATTCCATTCCATTCCATTCCATTCCATTCCATTCCATTCCGTTCTACTCGGGTTGATTTCCATTCCATTCCATTCCATTCCATTCCACTCCGTTCCATTCCATTCCATTCCATTCCATTCCACTCCATTCCATTCCATTCCTTTCCATTTATTCCATTCCGCTCTACTCGGGTTGATTCCATTGAGTTTGGTTACGTTCCGTTCCGTCCCATCCCGTCCCGTCCCGTCCCGTTCCGTTTTACTCGGGTTGATTCCTTTGCATTCCGTTCCGCTCGTTTCCATTCCGTTCCATTCCATTCCACGCGGGTTGGTTCAATTCCATTCTATTCTATTCTATTCCTTTCCATTCCATTCCATTCTACTCGGGTTGATTCCATGCCGTTCCATTCCGTTCCATTCCGTCCCATCCCGACCCGTCCCATCCCGTCCCGTCCCGTCCCATCCCGTTCCGTTCCACATGGGTTGATTCAATTCCTTTCGGTTACATTGAATTCCATTCCATTCCATTCCATTCCATTCCATTCCATTCCATTCCATTCCATTCCATTCCTTTCCATTCCAATCCATTCCATTCTACTCGGGTTGATTCCATTCCATTCCAATTCATTCCATTCCATTCCATTCCATTCCATTCCATTCCATTCCATTCCATTCAGTTTCATTCCATTCCATTCCATTCCAATCCATTCCTTTCCATTCCATTCCATTCCATTCCATTCCATTCCATTCTATTCCATCACATTCTACTACATTGAATTCCATTCCATTCCATTCAATTCCATTCCATTCCATTCCTTTCCATTCCATTTAGTTCTACTCGGGTTCATTCCATTCCATTCCATTCCATTCCATTCCATTCCATTCCATTCCATTGCATTCCATTCCATTCCATTCCATTACTTTCCATTCCATTCCATTCCAATCCATTCCATTCTACTCGGGTTGACTCCATTCCATTCCATTCCATTCCATTCCATTCCATTCCATTATATTCCATTCTATTCCATTCGATTCCGTTCGATTCCATTCCATTCCATTCCATTCCATTCCATTCCATTCCATTCCATTCCAATCCATTCCATTCTACTCGGGTTGATTCCATTCCATTCCATTCCATTCCATTCCATTCCATTCCATTCCATTCCATTCCATTCCATTCCATTCCATTCCTTTCCATTCCAACCCATTCCGTTCTACTCGGGTTGATTCCATTCCATTCCATTCCATTCCATTCCTTTCCATTCCAATCCATTCCATTCTACTCGGGTTGATTCCATTCCATTCCTTTCCATTCCAATCCATTCCAATCCATTCCATTGCATTCCATTCCATTCCATTCCTTTCTATTCCATTCCATTCCATTCCATTCCATTCCATTCCATTCCATTCCATTCCATTCCATTCCATTCCATTCCATTCCATTCCATTCCATTCCATTCCATTCCACTCTATTCCATTCCGTTCTTCTCGGCTTGAATCCATTGAGTTCCGTTCCGTTCCGTTCCGTCCCGACACGTCCCGTCCCGTCCCGTCCCATCCCGTCCCTTCCCGTCCCGTCCCGTGCCGTTGTACTCGGGTTGATTCCATTCCACTCCGTTCCGTTCCTTTCCGTTCCCTTCCATTCAGTTCCACGCGGGTTGATTCAATTCCATTCTATTCTATTCCATTCCATTCCATTCCATTCCATTCCATTCCGTTCCATTCCATTCCATTCCATTTTACTCGGGTTGATTCCATGCCGTTCCGTTCCGTTCCATTCTGTCCCATCCCGACGCGTCCCGTCCCGTCCCGTCCCATTCCATTCCATTCTGATCGGGTTGATTCCGTTCCATTCCGTTCCGTTCCTTTCCGTTCCATTCCATTCCGTTACACGCGGGTTGATTCAATTCCATTCTATTACATTGAATTCCATTCCATTCCATTCCATTCCATTCTACTCGGATTGATTGCATTCTATTCCATTCCATTCCAGTCCATTCCAATCCATTCCATTCTACTCGGGTTGATTCCATTCCATTCCATTCCATTCCATTCCATTCCATTCCATTCCATTCCATACCATTGCGTTCCATTCGATTCGATTCCATTCCATTCCATTCCAATCCATTCCATTCTACTTGGGTTCATTCCATTCCGTTCCATTCCATTCCATTCGATTCCATTCGATTCCATTCCATTCCATTCCATTCCATTCTGTTCTACTCGGGTTGATTCCATTCCATTCCATTCCATTCCATTCCATTCCATTCCATTCCATTGCGTTCCATTCTATTCCATTCGATTCCATTCCATTCCATTCCATTCCATTCCAATCCACTCCATTCTACTTGGGTTCATTCCATTCCATTCCATTCCATTCCATTCGATTCCATTCGATTCCATTCCATTCCATTCCATTCCATTCTGTTCTACTCGGGTTGATTCCACTCCATTCCATTCCATTCCATTCCATTTTATTCCATTCCATTCCATTCGATTCCATTCTATTCCATTCGATTCCATTCCATTCCATTTCATTTTATTCCAATCCATTGCATTCCATTCTATTCCATTGAATTCCATTCCATTCCATTCCATTCCATCCAATTCCATTCCTTTCCATTCCAATCCATTCCATTCTACTCGGGTTGATTCCATTCCATTCCATTCCATTCCATTCCATTCGATTCCATTCCATTCCATTCCATTCCATTCCATTCCGTTCTACTCGGGTTGATTCCATTCTATTCCATTCCATTCCATTCCATTCCCTTCCATTCCATTCTATTCCATTGAATACCATTCCATTCCATTGCATTCCATACCATTCCCTTCCATTCCATTCCGTTCTACTCTGATTGACTCCATTCCATTCCATTCCATTCCATTCCATTCCATTCCATTCCATTCCATTCCATTCGATTCCATTCCATTCCATTCCATTCCATTCCATTCCATTCCAATACATTCCATTCTACTCTGGTTGATTCCATTCCATTCCATTCCATTCCATTCCATTCCATTCGTCTCCATTCGATTCCATTCAATTCCATTCCATTCTATTCCATTGAATTCCATTCCATTCCATTCCATTCCATTCCATTCTATTCCATTCCATTCCATTCCATTCCGTTCTACTCGGGTTGATTCCATTCCATTCCATTCCATTCCATTCCATTCCATTCCATTCCACTCCATTCCATTCGATTCCATTCGATTCCATTCCATTCCATTCCATTCCATTCCAATCCATTCCATTCTACTCGGGTTGATTCCATTCCATTCCATTCCATTCCATTCCATTCCATTCCATTCCATTCCATTCCATTCCATTCCATTGCATTCCATTAGATTCCATTCGATTCCATTCCATTCGATTCCATTCGATATCATTCGATTCCATTCCATCCCATTCCATTCCATTCCATTCCATTCCGTTCTACTCGGGTTGATTCCATTCCATTCCATTCCATTCCATTCCATTCCATTCCATTCCATTCCATTCGATTCCATTCCATTCCATTCCATTCCATTTCATTCCAAACCATTCCATTCTACTCGGGTTCATCATTCCATTCCATTCCATTCCATTCCATTCCACTCGGGTTCTTTCCATTCCATTCCATTCCATTCCATTCCATTCCATTCCATTCCATTCCGTTCTACTCAGGTTGATTTCCATTCCATTCCATTCCATTCCATTCCATTCCATTCCATTCCATTCCATTCCATTCCATTCCACTCCATTCCATTCCGTTCTATTCGGGTTGATTCCATTCCATTCCATTCCATTCCATTCCATTCCATTCCATTCCATTCCATTCTATTCCATTCCGTTCTACTCGGCTTGAATCCATTGAGTTCCGTTCCGTTCCGTTCCGTCCCGACACGTCCCGTCCCGTCCCGTCCCGTCCCGTCCCATCCCGTCCCGTCCCGTCCCGTGCCGTTGTACTCGGGTTGATTCCATTCCACTCCGTTCCGTTCATTTCCGTTCCGTTCCATTCAGTTCCACGCGGGTTGATTCAATTCCATTCTATTCCATTCCATTCCATTCCATTCCATTCCATTCCATTCCATTCCATTCCATTCTACTCGGGTTGATTCCATGCCGTTCCGTTCCGTTCCATTGCGTCCCATCCCGACGCGTCCCGTCCCGTCCCGTCCCGTCAAATTACGTTCCGTTCTGATCGGGTTGATTCCGTTCCATTCCGTTCCGTTCCTTTCCGTTCCGTTCCATTCCGTTACACGCGGGTTGATTCAATTCCATTCTATTACATTGAATTCCATTCCATTCCATTCCATTCCATTCTACTCGGATTGATTGCATTCCATTCCATTCCATTCCAGTCCATTCCAATCCATTCCATTCTACTCGGGTTGATTCCATTCCATTCCATTCCATTCCATTCCACTCCATTCCATTCCATTCCATTCCATTCCACTCGGGCTCATTCCATTCCATTCCATTCCATTCCATTCCATTCCATTCCATTCCATTCCATTCCGTTCTACTCGGGTTGATTTCCATTCCATTCCATTCCATTCCATTCCACTCCATTCCATTCCATTCCATTCCATTCCATTCCATTCCATTCCTTTCCATTTATTCCATTCCGTTCTACTCGGGTTGATTCCATTGAGTTTGGTTACGTTACGTTCCGTCCCATCCCGTCCCGTCCCGTCCCGTTCCGTTTTACTCGGGTAGATTCCTTTGCATTCCGTTCCGCTCGTTTCCATTCCGTTCCATTCCGTTCCACGCGGGTTGGTTCAATTCCATTCTATTCTATTCTATTCCTTTCCATTCCATTCCATTCTACTCGGGTTGATTCCATGCCGTTCCATTCCATTCCATTCCATTCCATTCCATTCCATTCCATTCCATTCCAATCCATTCCATTCTACTCGGGTTGATTCCATTCCATTCCATTCCATTCCATTCCATTCCATTCCATTCCATTCCATTCCATTCCATTCCATTCCTTTCCATTCCAACCCATTCCGTTCTACTCGGGTTGATTCCATTCCATTCCATTCCATTCCATTCCATTCCAATCCATTCCATTCTACTCGGGTTGATTCCATTCCATTCCTTTCCATTCCAATCCATTCCATTCCATTCCATTCCATTCCATTCCATTCCATTCCTTTCTATTCCATTCCATTCCATTCCATTCCATTCCATTCCATTCCATTCCATTCCATTCCATTCCATTCCATTCCATTCCATTCCATTCCAGTCCATTCCACTCTATTCCATTCCGTTCTACTCGGCTTGAATCCATTGAGTTCCGTTCCGTTCCGTTCCGTCCCGACACGTCCCGTCCCGTCCCGTCCCATCCCGTCCCGTCCCGTCCCGTCCCGTGCCGTTGTACTCGGGTTTATTCCATTCCACTCCGTTCCGTTCCTTTCCGTTCCCTTCCATTCAGTTCCACGCGGGTTGATTCAATTCCATTCTATTCTATTCCATTCCATTCCATTCCATTCCATTCCATTCCATTCCATTCTATTTTACTCGGGTTGATTCCATGCCGTTCCATTCCGTTCCATTCTGTCCCATCCCGACGCGTCCCGTCCCGTCCCGTCCCATTCCATTCCATTCTGATCGGGTTGATTCCGTTCCATTCCGTTCCGTTCCTTTCCGTTCCATTTCATTCCGTGACACGCGGGTTGATTCAATTCCATTCTATTACATTGAATTCCATTCCATTCCATTCCATTCCATTCTACTCGGATTGATTGCATTCCATTCCATTCCATTCCAGTCCATTCCAATCCATTCCATTCTACTCGGGTTGATTCCATTCCATTCCATTCCATTCCATTCCATTCCATTCCATTCCATTCCATTCCATACCATTGCGTTCCATTCGATTCGATTCCATTCCATTCCATTCCAATCCATTCCATTCTACTTGGGTTCATTCCATTCCATTCCATTCCATTCCATTCGATTCCATTCGATTCCATTCCATTCCATTCCATTCCATTCTGTTCTACTCGGGTTGATTCCATTCCATTCCATTCCATTCCATTCCATTCCATTCCATTGCGTTCCATTCTATTCCATTCGATTCCATTCCATTCCATTCCATTCCATTCCAATCCACTCCATTCTACTTGGGTTCATTCCATTCCATTCCATTCCATTCAATTCGATTCCATTCGATTCCATTCCATTCCATTCCATTCCATTCTGTTCTACTCGGGTTGATTCCACTCCATTCCATTCCATTCCATTCCATTCTATTCCATTCCATTCCATTCGATTCCATTCTATTCCATTCGATTCCATTCCATTCCATTTCATTTTATTCCAATCCATTGCATTCCATTCTATTCCACTGAATTCCATTCCATTCCATTCCATTCCATCCAATTCCATTCCTTTCCATTCCAATCCATTCCATTCTACTCGGGTTGATTCCATTCCATTCCATTCCATTCCATTCCATTCCATTCCATTCCATTCCATTCCATTCCATTCCATTCCGTTCTACTCGGGTTGATTCCATTCTATTCCATTCCATTCCGTTCGATTCCATTCGATTCCATTCGATTCCATTCCATTCCATTCCATTCCCTTCCATTCCATTCTATTCCATTGAATACCATTCCATTCCATTGCATTCCATTCCATTCCATTCCATTCCATTCCGTTCTACTCTGATTGACTCCATTCCATTCCATTCCATTCCATTCCATTCCATTCGATTCCATTCCATTCCATTCCATTCCATTCCATTCCATTCCAATACATTCCATTCTACTCTGGTTGATTCCATTCCATTCCATTCCATTCCATTCCATTCCATTCGTCTCCATTCGATTCCATTCGATTCCATTCCATTCTATTCCATTGAATTCCATTCCATTCCATTCCATTCCATTCCATTCTATTCCATTCCATTTCATTCCATTCCGTTCTACTCGGGTTGATTCCTTTCCATTCCATTCCATTCCATTCCATTCCATTCCATTCCACTCCATTCCATTCGATTCCATTCGATTCCATTCCATTCCATTCCATTCCATTCCAATCCATTCCATTCTACTCGGGTTGATTCCATTCCATTCCATTCCATTCCATTCCATTCCATTCCATTGCATTCCATTCGATTCCATTCGATTCCATTCCATTCGATTCCATTCGATATCATTCGATTCCATTCCATCCCATTCCGTTCCATTCCATTCCATTCCGTTCTACTCGGGTTGATTCCATTCCATTCCATTCCATTCCATTCCATTCCATTCCATTCCATTCCATTCCATTCCATTCCATTCGATTCCATTCCATTCCATTCCATTCCATTTCATTCCAAACCATTCCATTCTACTCGGGTTCATCATTCCATTCCATTCCATTCCATTCCATTCCACTCGGGTTCTTTCCATTCCATTCCATTCCATTCCATTCCATTCCATTCCATTCCATTCCGTTCTACTCAGGTTGATTTCCATTCCATTCCATTCCATTCCATTCCATTCCATTCCATTCCATTCCATTCCATTCCATTCCATTCCACTCCATTCCATTCCGTTCTATTCGGGTTGATTCCATTCCATTCCATTCCATTCCATTCCATTCCATTCCATTCCATTCCATTCCATTCTATTCCATTCCGTTCTACTCGGCTTGAATCCATTGAGTTCCGTTCCGTTCCGTTCCGTCCCGACACGTCCCGTCCCGTCCCGTCCCGTCCCGTCCCATCCCGTCCCGTCCCGTCCCGTGCCGTTGTACTCGGGTTGATTCCATTCCACTCCGTTCCGTTCATTTCCGTTTCGTTCCATTCAGTTCCACGCGGGTTGATCCAATTCCATTCTATTCCATTCCATTCCATTCCATTCCATTCCATTCCATTCCATTCCATTCCACTCGGGTTGATTCCATGCCGTTCCGTTCCGTTCCATTGCGTCCCATCCCGACGCGTCCCGTCCCGTCCCGTCCCGTCAAATTACGTTCCGTTCTGATCGGCTTTATTCCGTTCCATTCCGTTCCGTTCCTTTCCGTTCCGTTCCATTCCGTTACACGCGGGTTGATTCAATTCCATTCTATTACATTGAATTCCATTCCATTCCATTCCATTCCATTCTACTCGGATTGATTGCATTCCATTCCATTCCATTCCAGTCCATTCCAATCCATTCCATTCTACTCGGGTTGATTCCATTCCATTCCATTCCATTCCATTCCATTCCATTCCATTCCATTCCATTCCATTCCACTCGGGCTCATTCCATTCCATTCCATTCCATTCCATTCCATTCCATTCCATTCCATTCCATTCCATTCCGTTCTACTCGGGTTGATTTCCATTCCATTCCATTCCATTCCATTCCACTCCATTCCATTCCATTCCATTCCATTCCATTCCATTCCATTCCATTCCTTTCCATTTATTCCATTCCGTTCTACTCGGGTTGATTCCATTGAGTTTGGTTCCGTTCCGTTCCGTCCCATCCCGTCCCGTCCCGTCCCGTTCCGTTTTACTCGGGTTGATTCCTTTGCATTCCGTTCCGCTCGTTTCCATTCCGTTCCATTCCGTTCCACGCGGGTTGGTTCAATTCCATTCTATTCTATTCTATTCCTTTCCATTCCATTCCATTCTACTCGGGTTGATTCCATGCCGTTCCATTCCGTTCCATTCCGTCCCATCCCGACCCGTCCCATCCCGTCCCGTCCCGTCCCATCCCGTTCCGTTCCACATGGGTTGATTCAATTCCTTTCGGTTACATTGAATTCCATTCCATTCCATTCTACTCGGATTGATTCCATTCCATTCCATTCCATTCCATTCCATTCAATTCCATTCCATTCCATTCAATTCCTTTCCATTCCAATCCATTCCATTCTACTCGGTTTGATTCCATTCCATTCCAATCCATTCCATTCCATTCCATTCCATTCCATTCCATTCAGTTTCATTCCATTCCATTCCATTCCATTCCATTCCTTTCCATTCCATTCCATTCCATTCCATTCCATTCTATTCCATTACATTCTACTACATTGAATTCCATTCCATTCCATTCCATTCCATTCCATTCCATTCCTTTCCATTCCATTTAGTTCTACTCGGGTTGATTCCATTCCATTCCATTCCATTCCATTCCATTCCATTCCATTCCATTCCATTCCATTGCATTCCATTCCATTCCATTCCATTACTTTCCATTCCATTCCATTCCAATCCATTCCATTCTACTCGGGTTGACTCCATTCCATTCCATTCCATTCCATTCCATTCCATTCCATTCCATTCCATTCCATTATATTCCATTCTATTCCATTCGATTCCGTTCGATTCCATTCCATTCCATTCCATTCCATTCCATTCCATTCCATTCCATTCGATTCCATTCCATTCCATTCCATTCCATTCCATTCCATTCCATTCCAATCCATTCCATTCTACTCGGGTTGATTCCATTCCATTCCATTCCATTCCATTCCATTCCATTCCATTCCATTCCATTCCATTCCATTCCATTCCTTTCTATTCCATTCCATTCCATTCCATTCCATTCCATTCCATTCCATTCCATTCCATTCCATTCCATTCCATTCCGTTCTACTCGGGTTGATTCCACTCCATTCCATTCCATTCCATTCCATTCCATTCCATTCCATTCCATTCCATTCCTTTCCATTCCAACCCATTCCGTTCTACTCGGGTTGATTCCATTCCATTCCATTCCATTCCATTCCATTCCATTCCATTCCATTCCATTCCATTCCATTCCATTCCATTCCATTCCATTCCATTCCTTTCTATTCCATTCCATTCCATTCCATTCCATTCCATTCCATTCCATTCCATTCCATTCCATTCCATTCCGTTCTACTCGGGTTGATTCCACTCCATTCCATTCCCTTCCATTCCATTCCATTCCATTCCATTCCATTCCTTTCCATTCCAACCCATTCCTTTCTACTCGGGTTGATTCCATTCCATTCCATTCCATTCCATTCCATTCCATTCCATTCCATTCCATTCCATTCGATTCCATTCCATTCCATTCCATTCCATTTCATTCCAAACCGTTCCATTCTACTCGGATTCATCATTCCATTCCATTCCATTCCATTCCATTCCACTCGGGTTCATTCCATTCCATTCCATTCCATTCCATTCCATTCCATTCCATTCCGTGCTACTCAGGTTGATTTCCATTCCATTCCATTCCATTCCATTCCATTCCATTCCATTCCATTCCATTCCATTCCATTCCATTCCATTCCATTCTATTCCATTCTGTTCTACTCGGCTTGAATCCATTGAGTTCCGTTCCTTTCCGTTCCGTCCAGACACGTCCCGTCCCGTCCCGTCCCGTCCCGTCCCGTCCCGTCCCGTCCCGTGCCGTTGTACTCGGGTTGATTCCATTCCACTCCGTTCCGTTCCTTTCCGTTCCCTTCCATTCAGTTCCACGGGGGTTGATTCAAATCCATTCTATTCTATTGCATTCCATTCCATTCCATTCCATTCCATTCCATTCCATTCCATTCCATTCCATTCCATTTTACTCGGGTTGATTCCATGCCGTCCCGTTCCGTTCCATTCTGTCCCATCCCGA
This sequence comes from Gorilla gorilla gorilla, assembly GCF_029281585.2. Taxonomy (NCBI): domain Eukaryota; kingdom Metazoa; phylum Chordata; class Mammalia; order Primates; family Hominidae; genus Gorilla; species Gorilla gorilla. Next base: position 9,501,836 of record NC_073241.2, read on the forward strand.
CGCGTCCCGTCCCGTCCCGTCCCATTCCGTTCCGTTCTGATCGGGTTGATTCCGTTCCATTCCGTTCCGTTCCTTTCCGTTCCATTCCATTCCGTTACACGCGGGTTGATTCAATTCCATTCTATTACATTGAATTCCATTCCATTCCATTAAATTCCATTCTACTCGGATTGATTGCATTCCATTCCATTCCAGTCCAGTCCATTCCAATCCATTCCATTCTACTCGGGTTGATTCCATTCCATTCCATTCCATTCCATTCCATTCCATTCCATTCCATTCCATTCCATTGTGTTCCATTCGATTCGATTCGATTCCATTCCATTCCATTCCATTCCAATCCATTCCATTCTACTTGGGTTCATTCCATTATATTCCATTCCATTCCATTCGATTCCATTCGATTCCATTCCATTCCATTCCATTCCATTCTGTTCTACTCGGGTTGATTCCACTCCATTCCATTCCATTCCATTCCATTCTATTCCATTCCATTCCATTCGATTCCATTCTATTCCATTCGATTCCATTCCATTCCATTTCATTTTATTCCATTCCATTCCATATCATTCTATTCCATTGAATTCCATTCCATTCCATTCCATTCCATTCCAATCCATTCCATTCTACTCGGGTTGATTCCATTCCATTCCATTCCATTCCATTCCATTCGATTCCATTCCATTCCATTCCATTCCATTCCATTCCGTTCTACTCGGGTTGATTCCATTCTATTCCATTCCATTCCGTTCGATTCCATTCGATTCCATTCGATTCCATTCCATTCCATTCCATTCCCTTCCATTCCATTCTATTCCATTGAATTCCATTCCATTCCATTGCATTCCATTCCATTCCATTCCATTCCATTCCATTCCGTTCTACTCTGATTGACTCCATTCCATTCCATTCCATTCCATTCCATTCCATTCCATTCCATTCCATTCCATTCCATTCCATTCGATTCCATTCCATTCCATTCCATTCCATTCCATTCCATTCCAATACATTCCATTCTACTCTGGTTGATTCCATTCCATTCCATTCCATTCCATTCCATTCCATTCCATTCGTCTCTTTCGATTCCATTCGATTCCATTCCATTCTATTCCATTGAATTCCATTCCATTCCATTCCATTCCATTCCATTCCATTCCATTCTATTCCATTCCATTCCATTCCATTCCGTTCTACTCGAGTTGATTCCATTCCATTCCATTCCATTCCATTCCATTCCATTCCATTCCATTCCATTCCATTCCATTCCACTCCATTCCATTCGATTCCATTCGATTCCATTCCATTCCATTCCATTCCATTCCATTCCATTCCAATCCATTCCATTCTACTCGGGTTGATTCCATTCCATTCCATTCCATTCCATTCCATTCCATTCCATTCCATTCCATTCCATTCCATTCCATTCCATTGCATTCCATTCGATTCCATTCGATTCCATTCCATTCGATTCCATTCGATATCATTCGATTCCATTCCATCCCATTCCATTCCATTCCATTCCATTCCGTTCTACTCGGGTTGATTCCATTCCATTCCGTTTCATTCCATTCCATTCCATTGCATTCCGTTCTAATCGGTTTGATTCCACTCCATTCAATTCCATTCCATTCCATTCCATTCCATTCCATTCCATTCCATTCCATTCCTTTCCATTCCAACCCATTCCGTTCTACTCGGGTTGATTCCATTCCATTCCATTCCATTCCATTCCATTCCATTCCATTCCTTTCCATTCCATTCCATTCGATTCCATTCCATTCCATTCCATTCCATTTCATTCCAAACCATTCCATTCTACTCGGGTTCATCATTCCATTCCATTCCATTCCATTCCATTCCACTCGGGTTCTTTCCATTCCATTCCATTCCATTCCATTCCATTCCATTCCATTCCATTCCATTCCATTCTACTCAGGTTGATTTCCATTCCATTCCATTCCATTCCATTCCATTCCATTCCATTCCACTCCATTCCATTCCGTTCTATTCGGGTTGATTCTATTCCATTCCATTCCATTCCATTCCATTCCATTCCATTCCATTCCATTCCATTCCATTCTATTCCATTCCGTTCTACTCGGCTTGAATCCATTGAGTTCCGTTCCGTTCCGTCCCGTCCCGACACGTCCCGTCCCGTCCGGTCCCGTCCCGTCCCATCCCGTCCCGTCCCGTCCCGTGCCGTTGTACTCGGGTTGATTCCATTCCACTCCGTTCCGTTCATTTCCGTTCCGTTCCATTAAGTTCCACGCGGGTTGATTCAATTCCATTCTATTCTATTCCATTCCATTCCATTCCATTCCATTCCATTCCATTCCATTCCATTCCATTCTACTCGGGTTCATTCCATGCCGTTCCGTTCTGTTCCATTGCGTCCCATCCCGACGCGTCCCGTCCCGTCCCGTCCCGTCAAATTACGTTCCGTTCTGATCGGGTTGATTCCGTTCCATTCCGTTCCGTTCCTTTCCGTTCCGTTCCATTCCGTTACACGCGGGTTGATTCAATTCCATTCTATTACATTGAATTCCATTCCATTCCATTCCATTCCATTCTACTCGGATTGATTGCATTCCATTCCATTCCATTCCAGTCCATTCCAATCCATTCCATTCTACTCGGGTTGATTCCATTCCATTCCATTCCATTCCATTCCATTCCATTCCATTCCATTCCATTCCATTCCTTTCCATTTATTCCATTCCGTTCTACTCGGGTTGATTCCATTGAGTTTGGTTACGTTCCGTTCCGTCCCATCCCGTCCCGTCCCGTCCCGTTCCGTTTTACTCGGGTTGATTCCTTTGCATTCCGTTCCGCTCGTTTCCATTCCGTTCCATTCCGTTCCACGCGGTTTGGTTCAATTCCATTCTATTCTATTCTATTCCTTTCCATTCCATTCCATTCTACTCGGGTTGATTCCATGCCGTTCCATTCCGTTCCATTCCGTCCCATCCCGACCCGTCCCATCCCGTCCCGTCCCGTCCCATCCCATTCCGTTCCACATGGGTTGATTCAATTCCTTTCGGTTACATTGAATTCCATTCCATTCCATTCTACTCGGATTGATTCCATTCCATTCCATTCCATTCCATTCCATTCCATTCCATTCCTTTCCATTCCAATCCATTCCATTCTACTCGGGTTGATTCCATTCCATTCCAATCCATTCCATTCCATTCCATTCCATTCCATTCCATTCCATTCCATTCCATTCAGTTTCATTCCATTCCATTCCATTCCTTTCCATTCCATTCCATTCCATTCCATTCCATTCTATTCCATTACATTCTACTACATTGAATTCCATTCCATTCCATTCAATTCCATTCCATTCCATTCCTTTCCATTCCATTTAGTTCTACTCGGGTTGATTCCATTCCATTCCATTCCATTCCATTCCATTCCATTCCATTCCATTCCATTCCATTCCATTGCATTCCATTCCATTCCATTCCATTACTTTCCATTCCATTCCATTCCAATCAATTCCATTCTACTCGGGTTGACTCCATTCCATTCCATTCCATTCCATTCCATTCCATTCCATTCCATTCCATTCCATTCCATTCCATTATATTCCATTCTATTCCATTCGATTCCGTTCAATTCCATTCCATTCCATTCCATTCCATTCCATTCCATTCCATTCCATTCCATTCCATTCGATTCCATTCCATTCCATTCCATTCCATTCCATTCCATTCCATTCCTTTCTATTCCATTCCATTCCATTCCATTCCATTCCATTCCATTCCATTCCATTCCATTCCATTCCGTTCTACTCGGGTTGATTCCACTCCATTCCATTCCATTCCATTCCATTCCATTCCATTCCATTCCATTCCATTCCATTCCTTTCCATTCCAACCCATTCCGTTCTACTCGGGTTGATTCCATTCCTTTCCATTCCATTCCATTCCATTCCATTCCATTCCATTCCATTCCATTCCATTCCATTCCACTCCATTCCATTCCATTTCATTCCAAACCGTTCCATTCTACTCGGGTTCATCATTCCATTCCATTCCATTCCATTCCATTCCACTCGGGTTCATTCCATTCCATTCCATTCCATTCCATTCCATTCCATTCCATTCCATTCCATTCCGTTCTACTCAGGTTGATTTCCATTCCATTCCATTCCATTTCATTCCTTTCCATTCCATTCCATTCCATTCCATTCCATTCCATTCCATTCTATTCCATTCCGTTCTACTCGGCTTGAATCCATTGAGTTCCGTTCCGTTCCGTTCCGTCCCAACACGTCCCGTCCCGTCCCGTCCCGTCCCGTCCCTTCCCGTCCCGTCCCGTGCCGTTGTACTCGGGTTGATTCCGTTCCACTCCGTTCCGTTCCTTTCCGTTCCGTTCCATTCAGTTCCACGCGGGTTGATTCAATTCCATTCTATTCTATTCCATTCCATTCCATTCCATTCCATTCCATTCCATTCCATTCCATTTTACTCGGGTTAATTCCATGCCGTTCCGTTGCGTTCCATTCTGTCCCATCCCGACGCGTCCCGTCCCGTCCCGTCCCATTCCGTTCCGTTCAGATCGGGTAGATTCCGCTCCATTCCGTTCCGTTCCTTTCCGTTCCATTCCATTCCGTTACACGCGGGTTGATTCAATTCCATTCTATTACATTGAATTCCATTAAATTCCATTCCATTCCATTCTACTCGGATTGATTGCATTCCATTCCATTCCAGTCCAGTCCATTCCAATCCATTCCATTCTACTCGGGTTGATTCCATTCCATTCCATTCCATTCCATTCCATTCCATTCCATTCCATTGCGTTCCATTCGATTCGATTCCATTCCATTCCATTCCATTCCATTCCAATCCACTCCATTCTACTTGGGTTCATTCCATTCCATTCCATTCCATTCCATTCGATTCCATTCCATTCCATTCCATTCCATTCCATTCCATTCCATTCTGTTCTACTCGGGTTGATTCCACTCCATTCCATTCCATTCCATTCCATTCTATTCCATTCCATTCCATTCGATTCCATTCTATTCCATTCGATTCCATTCCATTCCATTTCATTTTATTCCAATCCATTGCATTCCATTCTATTCCATTGAATTCCATTCCATTCCATTCCATTCCATCCAATTCCATTCCTTTCCATTCCAATCCATTCCATTCTACTCGGGTTGATTCCATTCCATTCCATTCCATTCCATTCGATTCCATTCCATTCCATTCCATTCCATTCCATTCCGTTCTACTCGGGTTGATTCCATTCTATTCCATTCCATTCCGTTCGATTCCATTCGATTCCATTCGATTCCATTCCATTCCATTCCATTCCCTTCCATTCCATTCTATTCCATTGAATTCCATTCCATTCCATTGCATTCCATTCCATTCCATTCCATTCCATTCCGTTCTACTCTGATTGACTCCATTCCATTCCATTCCATTCCATTCCATTCCATTCCATTCCATTCCATTCCATTCGATTCCATTCCATTCCATTCCATTCCATTCCATTCCATTCCATTCCAATACATTCCATTCTACTCTGGTTGATTCCATTCCATTCCATTCCATTCCATTCCATTCCATTCGTCTCCATTCGATTCCATTCGATTCCATTCCATTCTATTCCATTGAATTCCATTCCATTCCATTCCATTCTATTCCATTCCATTCCATTCCATTCCATTCCACTCCATTCCATTCGATTCCATTCGATTCCATTCCATTCCATTCCATTCCATTCCAATCCATTCCATTCTACTCGGGTTGATTCCATTCCATTCCATTCCATTCCATTCCATTCCATTCCATTCCATTCCATTCCATTCCATTCCATTCCATTGCATTCCATTCCATTCCATTCCATTCCATTCCATTCCATTGCATTCCATTCGATTCCATTCGATTCCATTCCATTCGATTCCATTCGATATCATTCGATTCCATTCCATCCCATTCCATTCCATTCCATTCCATCCCGTTCTACTCGGGTTGATTCCATTCCATTCCATTCCATTCCATTCCATTCCATTCCATTCCACTCCATTCCATTCGATTCCATTCGATTCCATTCCATTCCATTCCATTCCATTCCAATCCATTCCATTCTACTCGGGTTGATTCCATTCCATTCCATTCCATTCCATTCCATTCCATTCCATTCCATTCCATTCCATTCCATTCCATTCCATTGCATTCCATTCGATTCCATTCGATTCCATTCCATTCGATTCCATTCGATATCATTCGATTCCATTCCATCCCATTCCATTCCATTCCATTCCATTCCGTTCTACTCGGGTTGATTCCATTCCATTCCTTTTCATTCCATTCCATTCCATTCCATTCCATTCCATTCCATTCCGTTCTAATCGGTTTGATTCCACTCCATTCCATTCCATTCCATTCCATTCCATTCCATTCCATTCCATTCCTTTGCATTCCAACCCATTCCGTTCTAGTCGGGTTGATTCCATTCCATTCCATTCCATTCCATTCCATTCCATTCCATTCCATTCCATTCCATTCGATTCCATTCCATTCCATTCCATTCCATTTCATTCCAAACCATTCCATTCTACTCGGGTTCATCATTCCATTCCATTCCATTCCATTCCATTCCATTCCACTCGGGTTCTTTCCATTCCATTCCATTCCATTCCATTCCATTCCATTCCATTCCATTCCATTCCGTTCTACTCAGGTTGATTTCCATTCCATTCCATTCCATTCCATTCCATTCCATTTCACTCCATTCCATTCCATTCCATTCCATTCCATTCCACTCCATTCCATTCCGTTCTATTCGGGTTGATTCCATTCCATTCCATTCCATTCCATTCCATTCCATTCCATTCCATTCCATTCTATTCCATTCCGTTCTACTCGGCTTGAATCCATTGAGTTCCGTTCCGTTCCGTTCCGTCCCGACACGTCCCGTCCCGTCCCGTCCCGTCCCGTCCCATCCCGTCCCGTCCCGTCCCGTGCCGTTGTACTCGGGTTGATTCCATTCCACTCCGTTCCGTTCATTTCCGTTCCGTTCCATTCAGTTCCACGCGGGTTGATTCAATTCCATTCTATTCCATTCCATTCCATTCCATTCCATTCCATTCCATTCCATTCCATTCCATTCTACTCGGGTTGATTCCATGCCGTTCCGTTCCGTTCCATTGCGTCCCATCCCGACGCGTCCCGTCCCGTCCCGTCCCGTCAAATTACGTTCCGTTCTGATCGGGTTGATTCCGTTGCATTCCGTTCCGTTCCTTTCCGTTCCGTTCCATTCCGTTACACGCGGGTTGATTCAATTCCATTCTATTACATTGAATTCCATTCCATTCCATTCCATTCCATTCTACTCGGATTGATTGCATTCCATTCCATTCCATTCCAGTCCATTCCAATCCATTCCATTCTACTCGGGTTGATTCCATTCCATTCCACTCCATTCCATTCCATTCCATTCCATTCCATTGCGTTCCATTCGATTCGATTCCATTCCATTCCATTCCATTCCATTCCAATCCATTCCATTCTACTTGGGTTGATTCCATTCCATTCCATTCCATTCGATTCCATTCCATTCCATTCCATTCCATTCCATTCCATTCCATTCCATTCCATTCCATTCTGTACTACTCGGGTTGATTCCACTCCATTCCATTCCATTCCATTCCATTCTATTCCATTCCATTCCATTCGATTCCATTCTATTCCATTCGATTCCATTCCATTCCATTTCATTTTATTCCATTCCATTCCATTCCATTCTATTCCATTGAATTCCATTCCATTCCATTCCATTCCATTCAATTCCATTCCATTCCATTCCTTTCCATTCCAATCCATTCCATTCTACTCGGGTTGATTCCATTCCATTCCATTCCATTCCATTCCAATCGATTCGATTCCATTCCATTCCATTCCATTCCATTCCGTTCTACTCGGGTTGATTCCATTCTATTCCATTCCATTCCGTTCGATTCCATTCGATTCCATTCGATTCCATTCCATTCCATTCCATTCCCTTCCATTCCATTCTATTCCATTGAATTCCATTCCATTCCATTGTATTCCATTCCATTCCATTCCATTCCATTCCGTTTTACTCTGATTGACTCCATTCCATTCCATTCCATTCCATTCCATTCCATTCCATTCGATTCCATTCCATTCCATTCCATTCCATGCCATTCCATTCCAATACATTCCATTCTACTCTGGTTGATTCCATTCCATTCCATTCCATTCCATTCCATTCGTTTCCATTCGATTCCATTCGATTCCATTCCATTCTATTCCATTGAATTCCATTCCATTCCATTCCATTCCATTCCATTCCATTCCATTCCATTCCATTCCATTCCATTCCGTTCTACTCGGGTTGATTCCATTCCATTCCATTCCATTCCATTCCATTCCATTCCATTCCATTCCATTCCACTCCATTCCATTCGATTCCATTCGATTCCATTCCATTCCATTCCATTCCATTCCAATCCATTCCATTCTACTCGGGTTGATTCCATTCCATTCCATTCCACTCCATTCCATTCCATTCCATTCCATTCCATTGCATTCCATTCGATTCCATTCGACTCCATTCCATTCGATTCCATTCGAGATCATTCGATTCCATTCCATCCCATTCCATTCCATTCCATTCCATTCCGTTCTACTCGGGTTGATTCCATTCCATTCCATTTCATTCCATTCCATTCCATTCCATTCCATTCGATTCAATTCGAGACCATTCCATTCCATTCCATTCCAATCCATTCCATTCTACTCGGGTTGATTCCATTCCATTCCATTCCATTCCATTCCATTCCATTCCATTCCATTCCATTCCATTCCACTCGATTCCATTCCATTCTTTCCATTCCATTCCAATCCATTCCATTCTACTCCGGTGGATTCCATTCCATTCCATTTCATTCCATTCCATTCCATTCCATTCCATTCGATTCAATTCGAGACCATTCCATTCCATTCCATTCCAATCCATTCCATTCTACTCGGGTTGATTCCATTCCATTCCATTCCATTCTATTCCATTCCATTCCATTCCATTCCATTCCGTTCTACTCGGGTTGATTCCATTCCATTCCTTTTCATTCCATTCCATTCCATTCCATTCCATTCCATTCCATTCCGTTCTAATCGGTTTGATTCCACTCCATTCCATTCCATTCCATTCCATTCCATTCCATTCCATTCCATTCCTTTGCATTCCAACCCATTCCGTTCTAGTCGGGTTGAATCCATTCCATTCCATTCCATTCCATTCCATTCCATTCCATTCCATTCCATTCCATTCCATTCGATTCCATTCCATTCCATTCCATTCCATTTCATTCCAAACCATTCCATTCTACTCGGGTTCATCATTCCATTCCATTCCATTCCATTCCATTCCATTCCACTCGGGTTCTTTCCATTCCATTCCATTCCATTCCATTCCATTCCATTCCATTCCATTCCATTCCATTCCATTCCATTCCGTTCTACTCAGGTTGATTTCCATTCCATTCCATTCCATTCCATTCCATTCCATTCCATTTCACTCCATTCCATTCCATTCCATTCCATTCCATTCCACTCCATTCCATTCCGTTCTATTCGGGTTGATTCCATTCCATTCCATTCCATTCCATTCCATTCCATTCCATTCCATTCCATTCCATTCCATTCCATTCTATTCCATTCCGTTCTACTCGGCTTGAATCCATTGAGTTCCGTTCCGTTCCGTTCCGTCCCGACACGTCCCGTCCCGTCCCGTCCCGTCCCGTCCCATCCCGTCCCGTCCCGTCCCGTGCCGTTGTACTCGGGTTGATTCCATTCCACTCCGTTCCGTTCATTTCCGTTCCGTTCCATTCAGTTCCACGCGGGTTGATTCAATTCCATTCTATTCCATTCCATTCCATTCCATTCCATTCCATTCCATTCCATTCCATTCCATTCTACTCGGGTTGATTCCATGCCGTTCCGTTCCGTTCCATTGCGTCCCATCCCGACGCGTCCCGTCCCGTCCCGTCCCGTCAAATTACGTTCCGTTCTGATCGGGTTGATTCCGTTGCATTCCGTTCCGTTCCTTTCCGTTCCGTTCCATTCCGTTACACGCGGGTTGATTCAATTCCATTCTATTACATTGAATTCCATTCCATTCCATTCCATTCCATTCTACTCGGATTGATTGCATTCCATTCCATTCCATTCCAGTCCATTCCAATCCATTCCATTCTACTCGGGTTGATTCCATTCCATTCCACTCCATTCCATTCCATTCCATTCCATTCCATTGCGTTCCATTCGATTCGATTCCATTCCATTCCATTCCATTCCATTCCAATCCATTCCATTCTACTTGGGTTGATTCCATTCCATTCCATTCCATTCGATTCCATTCCATTCCATTCCATTCCATTCCATTCCATTCCATTCCATTCCATTCCATTCTGTACTACTCGGGTTGATTCCACTCCATTCCATTCCATTCCATTCCATTCTATTCCATTCCATTCCATTCGATTCCATTCTATTCCATTCGATTCCATTCCATTCCATTTCATTTTATTCCATTCCATTCCATTCCATTCTATTCCATTGAATTCCATTCCATTCCATTCCATTCCATTCAATTCCATTCCATTCCATTCCTTTCCATTCCAATCCATTCCATTCTACTCGGGTTGATTCCATTCCATTCCATTCCATTCCATTCCAATCGATTCGATTCCATTCCATTCCATTCCATTCCATTCCGTTCTACTCGGGTTGATTCCATTCTATTCCATTCCATTCCGTTCGATTCCATTCGATTCCATTCGATTCCATTCCATTCCATTCCATTCCCTTCCATTCCATTCTATTCCATTGAATTCCATTCCATTCCATTGTATTCCATTCCATTCCATTCCATTCCATTCCGTTTTACTCTGATTGACTCCATTCCATTCCATTCCATTCCATTCCATTCCATTCCATTCCATTCCATTCCATTCCATTCCATTCGATTCCATGCCATTCCATTCCATTCCATGCCATTCCATTCCAATACATTCCATTCTACTCTGGTTGATTCCATTCCATTCCATTCCATTCCATTCCATTCGTTTCCATTCGATTCCATTCGATTCCATTCCATTCTATTCCATTGAATTCCATTCCATTCCATTCCATTCCATTCCATTCCATTCCATTCCATTCCATTCCATTCCATTCCGTTCTACTCGGGTTGATTCCATTCCATTCCATTCCATTCCATTCCATTCCATTCCATTCCATTCCATTCCACTCCATTCCATTCGATTCCATTCGATTCCATTCCATTCCATTCCATTCCATTCCAATCCATTCCATTCTACTCGGGTTGATTCCATTCCATTCCATTCCACTCCATTCCATTCCATTCCATTCCATTCCATTGCATTCCATTCGATTCCATTCGACTCCATTCCATTCGATTCCATTCGAGATCATTCGATTCCATTCCATCCCATTCCATTCCATTCCATTCCATTCCGTTCTACTCGGGTTGATTCCATTCCATTCCATTTCATTCCATTCCATTCCATTCCATTCCATTCGATTCAATTCGAGACCATTCCATTCCATTCCATTCCAATCCATTCCATTCTACTCGGGTTGATTCCATTCCATTCCATTCCATTCCATTCCATTCCATTCCATTCCATTCCATTCCATTCCACTCGATTCCATTCCATTCTTTCCATTCCATTCCAATCCATTCCATTCTACTCCGGTGGATTCCATTCCATTCCATTCCATTCCATTCCATTCCATTCCATTCCATTCCATTCCATTCCATTCCATTCCATTCGATTCCATTCCATTCCATTCCATTCCATTCCATTCCATTCCATTCCATTCCATTCCATTCCGTTCTAGTCAGGTTGATTCCATTCTATTCCATTCCATTACATTCCATTCCATTCCATTCCATTCCATTCCATTCCATTTCATTCCATTCTATTCCACTCCATTCTACTCCATTGAATTCCATTCCATTCCATTCTATTCCATTCCATTCCATTCCTTTCCATTCCATTTAGTTCTACTCGGGTTGATTCCATTCCATTCCATTCCATTCCATTCCATTCCATTCTATTCCATTCCATTCCATTCCATTCCATTCCATTCCATTCCATTCCATTCCATTCCATTGCATTTCATTCCATTCGATTCGATTCCATTCCATTCCATTCCATTCCATTCCATTCCATTCAATTCCATTCCATTCCATTCCATTCCGTTCCACTCGGGTTGATTCCATTCTATTCCATTCCATTCCATTCGATTCCATTCGATATCATTCGATTCCATTCCATCCCATTCCATTCCATTCCATTCCATTCCGTTCTTCTTGGGTTGATTCCATTCCATTCCATTTCATTCCATTCCATTCCATTCCACTCGATTCCATTCCATTCTTTCCATTCCATTCCAATCCATTCCATTCTACTCGGGTGGATTCCATTCCATTCCATTCCATTCCATTCCATTCCATTCCATTCCATTCCATTCCATTCCATTCCATTCCATTCCATTCCATTCCATTCCATTCCATTCCATTCCATTCCATTCCATTCCGTTCTAGTCGGGTTGATTCCATTCTATTCCATTCCATTCCATTCCATTGCATTCCATTCCATTCCATTCCATTCCATTCCATTCTATTCCACTCCATTCTACTCCATTGAATTCCATTCCATTCCATATTATTCCATTCCATTCCATTCCTTTCCATTCCATTTAGTTCTACTCGGGTTGATTCCATTCCATTCCATTCCATTCCATTCCATTCCGTTCCACTCGGGTTGATTCCATTCTATTCCATTCCATTCCATTCGATTCCATTCGATATCATTCGATTCCATTCCATCCCATTCCATTCCATTCCATTCCATTCCGTTCTTCTTGGGTTGAGTCCATTCCATTCCATTTCATTCCATTCCATTCCATTCCATTTCTTTCGATTCCATTCGATTCCATTCCATTCCATTCCATTCCAATCCATTGCATTCTACTCAGGTTGATTCCATTCCATTCCATTCCATTCCATTCCATTCCATTCCATTCCATTCCATTCCATTCCATTCGATTCCACTCGATTCCATTCCATTCCTTTCCATTCCATTCCAATCCATTCCATTCCATTCCATTCCATTCCATTCCATTCCATTCCATTCCATTCCATTCCATTCCATTCCATTCCATTCCATTCGATTCCATTCCATTCCATTCCATTCCATTCCATTCCATTCCATTCCGTTCTAGTCAGGTTGATTCCGTTCCATTCCATTGCTTTCCATTCCATTCCATTCCATTCCATTCCATTCCATTCCATTCCATTCCATTCCATTCCATTCCATTCTATTCCATTCCATTCTACTCCATTGAATTCCATTCCATTCTATTCCATTCCATTCCATTCCATTCCTTTCCAATCCATTTAGTTCTACTCGGGTTGATTTCATTCCATTCCATTCCATTCCATTCCATTCCATTCCATTCCATTACTTTCCATTCCATTCCATTCCATTCCATTCTATTCTACTCGGGTTGACTCCATTCCATTCCATTCCACTCCATTCCATTCCGTTATATTCCATTCTATTCCATTCGATTCCGTTCGATTCCATTCCATTCCATTCCATTCCATTCGATTCCATTCCATTCCATTCGATTCCCTTCCATTCCATTCCATTCCATTCCATTCCATTCCATTCCAATCCATTCCATTCTACTCGGGTTGATTCCATTCCATTCCATTCCATTCCAATCCATTCCATTCCATTCCATTCCATTCCATTCCATTCCATTCCATTCCATTCCATTCCATTCCTTTCTATTCCATTCCATTCCATTCCATTCCATTCCATTCCATTCCATTCCATTCCATTCCATTCCATTCCATTCCTTTCTACTCGGGTTGATTCCACTCCATTCCATTCCCTTCCATTCCATTGCATTCCATTCCATTCCATTCCATTCCATTCCATTCCATTCCTTTCCATTCCAACCCATTCCTTTCTACTCGGGTTGATTCCATTCCATTCCATTCCATTCCATTCCATTCCATTCCATTCCATTCCATTCCATTCCATTGCATTCCATTCCATTCCATTCGATTCCATTCCATTCCATTCCATTCCATTTCATTCCAAACCGTTCCTTTCTACTCGGATTCATCATTCCATTCCATTCCATTCCATTCCATTCCATTCCATTCCACTCGGGTTCATTCCATTCCATTCCATTCCATTCCATTCCATTCCATTCCATTCCATTCCATTCCGTTCTACTCAGGTTGATTTCCATTCCATTCCATTCCATTCCATTCCATTCCATTCCATTCCATTCCATTCCATTCCATTCCATTCCATTCCATTCCATTCCATTCTATTCCTTTCTGTTCTACTCGGCTTGAATCCATTGAGTTCCGTTCCGTTCCTTTTCATCCCGACACGTCCCGTCCCGTCCCGACACGTCCCGTCCCGTCCCGTCTCGTCCCGTTCCGTCCCGTCCCGTCCCGTCCCGTGCCGTTGTACTCGGGTTGATTCCATTCCACTCCGTTCCGTTCCTTTCTGTTCCCTTCCATTCAGTTCCACGCGGGTTGATTCAATTCCATTCTATTCTATTCCATTCCATTCCATTCCATTCCATTCCATTCCATTCCATTCCATTCCATTCCATTTTACTTGGGTTGATTCCATGCCGTGCCATTCCGTTCCATTCCGTTCCGTTCTGATCGGGTTGATTCCGTTCCATTCCGTTCCGTTCCTTTCCATTCCATTCCATTCCGTTACACGCAGGTTGATTCAATTCCATTCTATTACATTGAATTCTATTCCATTCCATTCCATTCCATTCTACTCGGATTGATTGCATTCCATTCCATTCCATTCCAGTCCATTCCAATCCATTCCATTCTACTCGGGTTGATTCCATTCCATTCCATTCCATTCCATTCCATTCCATTCCATTCCATTCCATTCCATTCCATTGCGTTCCATTCGAATCGATTCCATTCCATTCCATTCCATTCCATTCCAATCCATTCCATTCTACTTGGGTTCATTCCATTCCATTCCATTCCATTCCATTCTATTCCATTCGATTCCATTCCATTCCATTCCATTCCATTCCATTCCATTCTGTTCTACTCGGGTTGATTCCACTCCATTCCATTCCATTCCATTCCATTCTATTCCATTCCATTCCATTCGATTCCATTCTATTCCATTCGATTCCATTCCATTCCATTTCATTTTATTCCATTCCATTCCATTCCATTCTATTCCATTGAATTCCATTCCATTCCATTCCATTCCATTCCATTCCATTCCATTCCATTCCATTCCGTTCTAGTCGGGTTGATTCCATTCTATTCCATTCCATTCCATTCCATTGCATTCCATTCCATTCCATTCCATTCCATTCCATTCCATTCCATTCCATTCCATTCCATTCCATTCCATTCCATTCCGTTCCACTCGAGTTGATTCCATTCTGTTCCATTCCATTCCATTCGATTCCATTCGATATCATTCGATTCCATTCCATCCCATTCCATTCCATTCCATTCCATTCCGTTCTTCTTGGGGTGAGTCCATTCCATTCCATTTCATTCCATTCCATTCCATTCCTTTTCTTTCGATTCCATTCGATTCCATTCCATTCCATTCCATTCCAATCCATTGCATTTTACTCAGGTTGATTCCATTCCATTCCATTCCATTCCATTCCATTCCATTCCATTCCATTCCATTCCATTCCATTCCATTCCATTCCACTCGATTCCATTCCATTCCTTTCCATTCCATTCCAATCCATTCCATTCTATTCGGGTGGATTCCATTCCATTCCATTCCATTCCATTCCATTCCATTCCATTCCATTCCATTCCATTCCATTCCATTCGATTCCATTCCATTCCATTCCATTCCATTCCATTCCATTCCATTCCATTCCGTTCTAGTCGGGTTGATTCCGTTCCATTCCATTGCATTCCATTCCATTCCATTCCATTCCATTCCATTCCATTCCATTCCATTCCATTCCATTCTATTCCATTCCATTCTACTCCATTGAATTCCATTCCATTCCATTCCATTCCATTCCATTCCATTCCTTTCCAATCCATTTAGTTCTACTCGGGTTGATTTCATTCCATTCCATTCCATTCCATTCCATTCCATTCCATTCCATTCCATTCCATTCCATTCCATTCCATTACTTTCCATTCCATTCCATTCCATTCCATTCTATTCTACTCGGGTTGACTCCATTCCATTCCATTCCACTCCATTCCATTCCGTTATATTCCATACTATTCCATTTGATTCCGTTCGATTCCATTCCATTCCATTCCATTCCATTCGATTCCATTCCATTCCATTCGATTCCCTTCCATTCCATTCCATTCCATTCCATTCCATTCCATTCCAATCCATTCCATTCTACTCGGGTTGATTCCATTCCATTCCATTCCATTCCATTCCATTCCATTCCATTCTACTCGGGTTGATTCCATGCCGTTCCGTTCTGTTCCATTGCGTCCCATCCCGACGCGTCCCGTCCCGTCCCGTCCCGTCAAATTACGTTCCGTTCTGATCGGGTTGATTCCGTTCCATTCCGTTCCGTTCCTTTCCGTTCCGTTCCATTCCGTTACACGCGGGTTGATTCAATTCCATTCTATTACATTGAATTCCATTCCATTCCATTCCATTCCATTCTACTCGGATTGATTGCATTCCATTCCATTCCATTCCAGTCCATTCCAATCCATTCCATTCTACTCGGGTTGATTCCATTCCATTCCATTCCATTCCATTCCATTCCATTCCATTCCATTCCATTCCATTCCTTTCCATTTATTCCATTCCGTTCTACTCGGGTTGATTCCATTGAGTTTGGTTACGTTCCGTTCCGTCCCATCCCGTCCCGTCCCGTCCCGTTCCGTTTTACTCGGGTTGATTCCTTTGCATTCCGTTCCGCTCGTTTCCATTCCGTTCCATTCCGTTCCACGCGGGTTGGTTCAATTCCATTCTATTCTATTCTATTCCTTTCCATTCCATTCCATTCTACTCGGGTTGATTCCATGCCGTTCCATTCCGTTCCATTCCGTCCCATCCCGACCCGTCCCATCCCGTCCCGTCCCGTCCCATCCCATTCCGTTCCACATGGGTTGATTCAATTCCTTTCGGTTACATTGAATTCCATTCCATTCCATTCTACTCGGATTGATTCCATTCCATTCCATTCCATTCCATTCCATTCCATTCCATTCCATTCCTTTCCATTCCAATCCATTCCATTCTACTCGGGTTGATTCCATTCCATTCCAATCCATTCCATTCCATTCCATTCCATTCCATTCCATTCCATTCCATTCCATTCAGTTTCATTCCATTCCATTCCATTCCTTTCCATTCCATTCCATTCCATTCCATTCCATTCTATTCCATTACATTCTACTACATTGAATTCCATTCCATTCCATTCAATTCCATTCCATTCCATTCCTTTCCATTCCATTTAGTTCTACTCGGGTTGATTCCATTCCATTCCATTCCATTCCATTCCATTCCATTCCATTCCATTCCATTCCATTCCATTCCATTGCATTCCATTCCATTCCATTCCATTACTTTCCATTCCATTCCATTCCAATCAATTCCATTCTACTCGGGTTGACTCCATTCCATTCCATTCCATTCCATTCCATTCCATTCCATTCCATTCCATTCCATTCCATTATATTCCATTCTATTCCATTCGATTCCGTTCAATTCCATTCCATTCCATTCCATTCCATTCCATTCCATTCCATTCCATTCCATTCGATTCCATTCCATTCCATTCCATTCCATTCCATTCCATTCCATTCCATTCCTTTCTATTCCATTCCATTCCATTCCATTCCATTCCATTCCATTCCATTCCATTCCATTCCATTCCGTTCTACTCGGGTTGATTCCACTCCATTCCATTCCATTCCATTCCATTCCATTCCATTCCATTCCATTCCATTCCATTCCATTCCTTTCCATTCCAACCCATTCCGTTCTACTCGGGTTGATTCCATTCCTTTCCATTCCATTCCATTCCATTCCATTCCATTCCATTCCATTCCATTCCATTCCATTCCACTCCATTCCATTCCATTTCATTCCAAACCGTTCCATTCTACTCGGGTTCATCATTCCATTCCATTCCATTCCATTCCATTCCACTCGGGTTCATTCCATTCCATTCCATTCCATTCCATTCCATTCCATTCCATTCCATTCCATTCCGTTCTACTCAGGTTGATTTCCATTCCATTCCATTCCATTTCATTCCTTTCCATTCCATTCCATTCCATTCCATTCCATTCCATTCCATTCTATTCCATTCCGTTCTACTCGGCTTGAATCCATTGAGTTCCGTTCCGTTCCGTTCCGTCCCAACACGTCCCGTCCCGTCCCATCCCGTCCCGTCCCTTCCCGTCCCGTCCCGTGCCGTTGTACTCGGGTTGATTCCGTTCCACTCCGTTCCGTTCCTTTCCGTTCCGTTCCATTCAGTTCCACGCGGGTTGATTCAATTCCATTCTATTCTATTCCATTCCATTCCATTCCATTCCATTCCATTCCATTCCATTCCATTTTACTCGGGTTAATTCCATGCCGTTCCGTTGCGTTCCATTCTGTCCCATCCCGACGCGTCCCGTCCCGTCCCGTCCCATTCCGTTCCGTTCAGATCGGGTAGATTCCGTTCCATTCCGTTCCGTTCCTTTCCGTTCCATTCCATTCCGTTACACGCGGGTTGATTCAATTCCATTCTATTACATTGAATTCCATTAAATTCCATTCCATTCCATTCTACTCGGATTGATTGCATTCCATTCCATTCCAGTCCAGTCCATTCCAATCCATTCCATTCTACTCGGGTTGATTCCATTCCATTCCATTCCATTCCATTCCATTCCATTCCATTCCATTGCGTTCCATTCGATTCGATTCCATTCCATTCCATTCCATTCCATTCCAATCCACTCCATTCTACTTGGGTTCATTCCATTCCATTCCATTCCATTCCATTCGATTCCATTCCATTCCATTCCTTTCCATTCCATTCCATTCCATTCTGTTCTACTCGGGTTGATTCCACTCCATTCCATTCCATTCCATTCCATTCTATTCCATTCCATTCCATTCGATTCCATTCTATTCCATTCGATTCCATTCCATTCCATTTCATTTTATTCCAATCCATTGCATTCCATTCTATTCCATTGAATTCCATTCCATTCCATTCCATTCCATCCAATTCCATTCCTTTCCATTCCAATCCATTCCATTCTACTCGGGTTGATTCCATTCCATTCCATTCCATTCCATTCCATTCGATTCCATTCCATTCCATTCCATTCCATTCCATTCCGTTCTACTCGGGTTGATTCCATTCTATTCCATTCCATTCCGTTCGATTCCATTCGATTCCATTCGATTCCATTCCATTCCATTCCATTCCCTTCCATTCCATTCTATTCCATTGAATTCCATTCCATTCCATTGCATTCCATTCCATTCCATTCCATTCCATTCCGTTCTACTCTGATTGACTCCATTCTATTCCATTCCATTCCATTCCATTCCATTCCATTCCATTCCATTCCATTCGATTCCATTCCATTCCATTCCATTCCATTCCATTCCATTCCATTCCAATACATTCCATTCTACTCTGATTGATTCCATTCCATTCCATTCCATTCCATTCCATTCCATTCGTCTCCATTCGATTCCATTCGATTCCATTCCATTCTATTCCATTGAATTCCATTCCATTCCATTCCATTCTATTCCATTCCATTCCATTCCATTCCATTCCACTCCATTCCATTCGATTCCATTCGATTCCATTCCATTCCATTCCATTCCATTCCAATCCATTCCATTCTACTCGGGTTGATTCCATTCCATTCCATTCCATTCCATTCCATTCCATTCCATTCCATTCCATTCCATTCCATTGCATTCCATTCCATTCCATTCCATTCCATTCCATTCCATTGCATTCCATTCGATTCCATTCGATTCCATTCCATTCGATTCCATTCGATATCATTCGATTCCATTCCATCCCATTCCATTCCATTCCATTCCATTCCGTTCTACTCGGGTTGATTTCATTCCATTCCATTCCATTCCATTCCATTCCATTCCATTCCATTCCACTCCATTCCATTCGATTCCATTCGATTCCATTCCATTCCATTCCATTCCATTCCAATCCATTCCATTCTACTCGGGTTGATTCCATTCCATTCCATTCCATTCCATTCCATTCCATTCCATTCCATTCCATTCCATTCCATTCCATTCCATTGCATTCCATTCGATTCCATTCGATTCCATTCCATTCGATTCCATTCGATATCATTCGATTCCATTCCATCCCATTCCATTCCATTCCATTCCATTCCGTTCTACTCGGGTTGATTCCATTCCATTCCTTTTCATTCCATTCCATTCCATTCCATTCCATTCCATTCCATTCCGTTCTAATCGGTTTGATTCCACTCCATTCCATTCCATTCCATTCCATTCCATTCCATTCCATTCCATTCCATTCCTTTGCATTCCAACCCATTCCGTTCTAGTCGGGTTGATTCCATTCCATTCCATTCCATTCCATTCCATTCCATTCCATTCCATTCCATTCGATTCCATTCCATTCCATTCCATTCCATTTCATTCCAAACCATTCCATTCTACTCGGGTTCATCATTCCATTCCATTCCATTCCATTCCATTCCATTCCACTCGGGTTCTTTCCATTCCATTCCATTCCATTCCATTCCATTCCATTCCATTCCATTCCATTCCATTCCATTCCGTTCTACTCAGGTTGATTTCCATTCCATTCCATTCCATTCCATTCCATTCCATTCCATTTCACTCCATTCCATTCCATTCCATTCCATTCCATTCCACTCCATTCCATTCCGTTCTATTCGGGTTGATTCCATTCCATTCCATTCCATTCCACTCCATTCCATTCCATTCCATTCCATTCCATTGCATTCCATTCGATTCCATTCGACTCCATTCCATTCGATTCCATTCGAGATCATTCGATTCCATTCCATCCCATTCCATTCCATTCCATTCCATTCCGTTCTACTCGGGTTGATTCCATGCCATTCCATTTCATTCCATTCCATTCCATTCCATTCCATTCGATTCAATTCGAGACCATTCCATTCCATTCCATTCCAATCCATTCCATTCTACTCGGGTTGATTCCATTCCATTCCATTCCATTCCATTCCATTCCATTCCATTCCATTCCATTCCATTCCACTCGATTCCATTCCATTCTTTCCATTCCATTCCAATCCATTCCATTCTACTCCGGTGGATTCCATTCCATTCCATTTCATTCCATTCCATTCCATTCCATTCCATTCGATTCAATTCGAGACCATTCCATTCCATTCCATTCCAATCCATTCCATTCTACTCGGGTTGATTCCATTCCATTCCATTCCATTCCATTCCATTCCATTCCATTCCATTCCATTCCGTTCTACTCGGGTTGATTCCATTCCATTCCTTTTCATTCCATTCCATTCCATTCCATTCCATTCCATTCCATTCCGTTCTAATCGGTTTGATTCCACTCCATTCCATTCCATTCCATTCCATTCCTTTGCATTCCAACCCATTCCGTTCTAGTCGGGTTGATTCCATTCCATTCCATTCCATTCCATTCCATTCCATTCCATTCCATTCCATTCGATTCCATTCCATTCCATTCCATTCCATTTCATTCCAAACCATTCCATTCTACTCGGGTTCATCATTCCATTCCATTCCATTCCATTCCATTCCATTCCATTCCACTCGGGTTCTTTCCATTCCATTCCATTCCATTCCATTCCATTCCATTCCATTCCATTCCATTCCATTCCGTTCTACTCAGGTTGATTTCCATTCCATTCCATTCCATTCCATTCCATTCCATTCCATTTCACTCCATTCCATTCCATTCCATTCCATTCCATTCCACTCCATTCCATTCCGTTCTATTCGGGTTGATTCCATTCCATTCCATTCCATTCCATTCCATTCCATTCCATTCCATTCCATTCCATTCTATTCCATTCCGTTCTACTCGGCTTGAATCCATTGAGTTCCGTTCCGTTCCGTTCCGTCCCGACACGTCCCGTCCCTTCCCGTCCCGTCCCGTCCCATCCCGTCCCGTCCCGTCCCGTGCCGTTGTACTCGGGTTGATTCCATTCCACTCCGTTCCGTTCATTTCCGTTCCGTTCCATTCAGTTCCACGCGGGTTGATTCAATTCCATTCTATTCCATTCCATTCCATTCCATTCCATTCCATTCCATTCCATTCCATTCCATTCTACTCGGGTTGATTCCATGCCGTTCCGTTCCGTTCCATTGCGTCCCATCCCGACGCGTCCCGTCCCGTCCCGTCCCGTCAAATTACGTTCCGTTCTGATCGGGTTGATTCCGTTGCATTCCGTTCCGTTCCTTTCCGTTCCGTTCCATTCCGTTACACGCGGGTTGATTCAATTCCATTCTATTACATTGAATTCCATTCCATTCCATTCCATTCCATTCTACTCGGATTGATTGCATTCCATTCCATTCCATTCCAGTCCATTCCAATCCATTCCATTCTACTCGGGTTGATTCCATTCCATTCCACTCCATTCCATTCCATTCCATTCCATTCCATTGCGTTCCATTCGATTCGATTCCATTCCATTCCATTCCATTCCATTCCAATCCATTCCATTCTACTTGGGTTGATTCCATTCCATTCCATTCCATTCGATTCCATTCCATTCCATTCCATTCCATTCCATTCCATTCCATTCCATTCCATTCCATTCTGTACTACTCGGGTTGATTCCACTCCATTCCATTCCATTCCATTCCATTCTATTCCATTCCATTCCATTCGATTCCATTCTATTCCATTCGATTCCATTCCATTCCATTTCATTTTATTCCATTCCATTCCATTCCATTCTATTCCATTGAATTCCATTCCATTCCATTCCATTCCATTCAATTCCATTCCATTCCATTCCTTTCCATTCCAATCCATTCCATTCTACTCGGGTTGATTCCATTCCATTCCATTCCATTCCATTCCAATCGATTCGATTCCATTCCATTCCATTCCATTCCATTCCGTTCTACTCGGGTTGATTCCATTCTATTCCATTCCATTCCGTTCGATTCCATTCGATTCCATTCGATTCCATTCCATTCCATTCCATTCCCTTCCATTCCATTCTATTCCATTGAATTCCATTCCATTCCATTGTATTCCATTCCATTCCATTCCATTCCATTCCGTTTTACTCTGATTGACTCCATTCCATTCCATTCCATTCCATTCCGTTCCATTCCATTCCATTCCATTCCATTCCATTCCATTCGATTCCATTCCATTCCATTCCATTCCATGCCATTCCATTCCAATACATTCCATTCTACTCTGGTTGATTCCATTCCATTCCATTCCATTCCATTCCATTCGTTTCCATTCGATTCCATTCGATTCCATTCCATTCTATTCCATTCCATTCCATTCCATTCCATTCCATTCCATTCCATTCCATTCCATTCCATTCCATTCCATTCCGTTCTACTCGGGTTGATTCCATTCCATTCCATTCCATTCCATTCCATTCCATTCCATTCCATTCCATTCCACTCCATTCCATTCGATTCCATTCGATTCCATTCCATTCCATTCCATTCCATTCCAATCCATTCCATTCTACTCGGGTTGATTCCATTCCATTCCATTCCACTCCATTCCATTCCATTCCATTCCATTCCATTGCATTCCATTCGATTCCATTCGACTCCATTCCATTCGATTCCATTCGAGATCATTCGATTCCATTCCATCCCATTCCATTCCATTCCATTCCATTCCGTTCTACTCGGGTTGATTCCATTCCATTCCATTTCATTCCATTCCATTCCATTCCATTCCATTCGATTCAATTCGAGACCATTCCATTCCATTCCATTCCAATCCATTCCATTCTACTCGGGTTGATTCCATTCCATTCCATTCCATTCCATTCCATTCCATTCCATTCCATTCCACTCGATTCCATTCCATTCTTTCCATTCCATTCCAATCCATTCCATTCTACTCCGGTGGATTCCATTCCATTCCATTCCATTCCATTCCATTCCATTCCATTCCATTCCATTCCATTCCATTCCATTCCATTCGATTCCATTCCATTCCATTCCATTCCATTCCATTCCATTCCATTCCATTCCATTCCGTTCTAGTCAGGTTGATTCCATTCTATTCCATTCCATTACATTCCATTCCATTCCATTCCATTCCATTCCATTCCATTTCATTCCATTCTATTCCACTCCATTCTACTCCATTGAATTCCATTCCATTCCATTCTATTCCATTCCATTCCATTCCTTTCCATTCCATTTAGTTCTACTCGGGTTGATTCCATTCCATTCCATTCCATTCCATTCCATTCCATTCTATTCCATTCCATTCCATTCCATTCCATTCCATTCCATTCCATTCCATTCCATTCCATTGCATTTCATTCCATTCGATTCGATTCCATTCCATTCCATTCCATTCCATTCCATTCCATTCAATTCCATTCCATTCCATTCCATTCCGTTCCACTCGGGTTGATTCCATTCTATTCCATTCCATTCCATTCGATTCCATTCGATATCATTCGATTCCATTCCATCCCATTCCATTCCATTCCATTCCATTCCGTTCTTCTTGGGTTGATTCCATTCCATTCCATTTCATTCCATTCCATTCCATTCCACTCGATTCCATTCCATTCTTTCCATTCCATTCCAATCCATTCCATTCTACTCGGGTGGATTCCATTCCATTCCATTCCATTCCATTCCATTCCATTCCATTCCATTCGATTCCATTCCATTCCATTCCATTCCATTCCATTCCATTCCATTCCATTCCATTCCATTCCATTCCATTCCGTTCTAGTCGGGTTGATTCCATTCTATTCCATTCCATTCCATTCCATTGCATTCCATTCCATTCCATTCCATTCCATTCCATTCTATTCCACTCCATTCTACTCCATTGAATTCCATTCCATTCCATATTATTCCATTCCATTCCATTCCTTTCCATTCCATTTAGTTCTACTCGGGTTGATTCCATTCCATTCCATTCCATTCCATTCCATTCCGTTCCACTCGGGTTGATTCCATTCTATTCCATTCCATTCCATTCGATTCCATTCGATATCATTCGATTCCATTCCATCCCATTCCATTCCATTCCATTCCATTCCGTTCTTCTTGGGTTGAGTCCATTCCATTCCATTTCATTCCATTCCATTCCATTCCATTTCTTTCGATTCCATTCGATTCCATTCCATTCCATTCCATTCCAATCCATTGCATTCTACTCAGGTTGATTCCATTCCATTCCATTCCATTCCATTCCATTCCATTCCATTCCATTCCATTCCATTCCATTCGATTCCACTCGATTCCATTCCATTCCTTTCCATTCCATTCCAATCCATTCCATTCTATTCGGGTGGATTCCATTCCATTCCATTCCATTCCATTCCATTCCATTCCATTCCATTCCATTCCATTCCATTCCATTCGATTCCATTCCATTCCATTCCATTCCATTCCATTCCATTCCATTCCGTTCTAGTCAGGTTGATTCCGTTCCATTCCATTGCTTTCCATTCCATTCCATTCCATTCCATTCCATTCCATTCCATTCCATTCCATTCCATTCCATTCTATTCCATTCCATTCTACTCCATTGAATTCCATTCCATTCTATTCCATTCCATTCCATTCCATTCCTTTCCAATCCATTTAGTTCTACTCGGGTTGATTCCATTCCATTCCATTCCATTCCATTCCATTCCATTCCATTCCATTACTTTCCATTCCATTCCATTCCATTCCATTCTATTCTACTCGGGTTGACTCCATTCCATTCCATTCCACTCCATTCCATTCCGTTATATTCCATTCTATTCCATTCGATTCCGTTCGATTCCATTCCATTCCATTCCATTC
Organism: Gorilla gorilla gorilla; assembly: GCF_029281585.2. Taxonomy (NCBI): domain Eukaryota; kingdom Metazoa; phylum Chordata; class Mammalia; order Primates; family Hominidae; genus Gorilla; species Gorilla gorilla. The sequence continues at coordinate 9,527,976 of NC_073241.2, forward strand.
CATTCGATTCCATTCCATTCCATTCGATTCCCTTCCATTCCATTCCATTCCATTCCATTCCATTCCATTCCAATCCATTCCATTCTACTCGGGTTGATTCCATTCCATTCCATTCCATTCCAATCCATTCCATTCCATTCCATTCCATTCCATTCCATTCCATTCCATTCCATTCCATTCCATTCCTTTCTATTCCATTCCATTCCATTCCATTCCATTCCATTCCATTCCATTCCATTCCATTCCATTCCATTCCATTCCGTTCTACTCGGGTTGATTCCACTCCATTCCATTCCCTTCCATTCCATTGCATTCCATTCCATTCCATTCCATTCCATTCCATTCCATTCCATTCCTTTCCATTCCAACCCATTCCTTTCTACTCGGGTTGATTCCATTCCATTCCATTCCATTCCATTCCATTCCATTCCATTCCATTCCATTCCATTCCATTGCATTCCATTCCATTCCATTCGATTCCATTCCATTCCATTCCATTCCATTTCATTCCAAACCGTTCCTTTCTACTCGGATTCATCATTCCATTCCATTCCATTCCATTCCATTCCATTCCATTCCACTCGGGTTCATTCCATTCCATTCCATTCCATTCCATTCCATTCCATTCCATTCCATTCCATTCCATTCCGTTCTACTCAGGTTGATTTCCATTCCATTCCATTCCATTCCATTCCATTCCATTCCATTCCATTCCATTCCATTCCATTCCATTCCATTCCATTCCATTCTATTCCTTTCCGTTCTACTCGGCTTGAATCCATTGAGTTCCGTTCCGTTCCTTTTCATCCCGACACGTCCCGTCCCGTCCCGACACGTCCCGTCCCGTCCCGTCTCGTCCCGTTCCGTCCCGTCCCGTCCCGTCCCGTGCCGTTGTACTCGGGTTGATTCCATTCCACTCCGTTCCGTTCCTTTCTGTTCCCTTCCATTCAGTTCCACGCGGGTTGATTCAATTCCATTCTATTCTATTCCATTCCATTCCATTCCATTCCATTCCATTCCATTCCATTCCATTCCATTCCATTTTACTTGGGTTGATTCCATGCCGTGCCATTCCGTTCCATTCCGTTCCGTTCTGATCGGGTTTATTCCGTTCCATTCCGTTCCGTTCCTTTCCATTCCATTCCATTCCGTTACACGCAGGTTGATTCAATTCCATTCTATTACATTGAATTCTATTCCATTCCATTCCATTCCATTCTACTCGGATTGATTGCATTCCATTCCATTCCATTCCAGTCCATTCCAATCCATTCCATTCTACTCGGGTTGATTCCATTCCATTCCATTCCATTCCATTCCATTCCATTCCATTCCATTCCATTCCATTCCATTGCGTTCCATTCGAATCGATTCCATTCCATTCCATTCCATTCCATTCCAATCCATTCCATTCTACTTGGGTTCATTCCATTCCATTCCATTCCATTCCATTCTATTCCATTCGATTCCATTCCATTCCATTCCATTCCATTCCATTCCATTCTGTTCTACTCGGGTTGATTCCACTCCATTCCATTCCATTCCATTCCATTCTATTCCATTCCATTCCATTCGATTCCATTCTATTCCATTCGATTCCATTCCATTCCATTTCATTTTATTCCATTCCATTCCATTCCATTCTATTCCATTGAATTCCATTCCATTCCATTCCATTCCATTCCATTCCATTCCATTCCATTCCATTCCATTCCATTCCGTTCTAGTCGGGTTGATTCCATTCTATTCCATTCCATTCCATTCCATTGCATTCCATTCCATTCCATTCCATTCCATTCCATTCCATTCCATTCCATTCCATTCCATTCCATTCCATTCCGTTCCACTCGAGTTGATTCCATTCTGTTCCATTCCATTCCATTCGATTCCATTCGATATCATTCAATTCCATTCCATCCCATTCCATTCCATTCCATTCCATTCCGTTCTTCTTGGGGTGAGTCCATTCCATTCCATTTCATTCCATTCCATTCCATTCCTTTTCTTTCGATTCCATTCGATTCCATTCCATTCCATTCCATTCCAATCCATTGCATTCTACTCAGGTTGATTCCATTCCATTCCATTCCATTCCATTCCATTCCATTCCATTCCATTCCATTCCATTCCATTCCATTCCATTCCATTCCACTCGATTCCATTCCATTCCTTTCCATTCCATTCCAATCCATTCCATTCTATTCGGGTGGATTCCATTCCATTCCATTCCATTCCATTCCATTCCATTCCATTCCATTCCATTCCATTCCATTCGATTCCATTCCATTCCATTCCATTCCATTCCATTCCATTCCATTCCATTCCATTCCGTTCTAGTCGGGTTGATTCCGTTCCATTCCATTGCATTCCATTCCATTCCATTCCATTCCATTCCATTCCATTCCATTCCATTCTATTCCATTCCATTCTACTCCATTGAATTCCATTCCATTCCATTCCATTCCATTCCATTCCATTCCTTTCCAATCCATTTAGTTCTACTCGGGTTGATTTCATTCCATTCCATTCCATTCCATTCCATTCCATTCCATTCCATTCCATTCCATTCCATTCCATTCCATTCCATTACTTTCCATTCCATTCCATTCCATTCCATTCTATTCTACTCGGGTTGACTCCATTCCATTCCATTCCACTCCATTCCATTCCGTTATATTCCATACTATTCCATTTGATTCCGTTCGATTCCATTCCATTCCATTCCATTCCATTCGATTCCATTCCATTCCATTCGATTCCCTTCCATTCCATTCCATTCCATTCCATTCCATTCCATTCAAATCCATTCCATTCTACTCGGGTTGATTCCATTCCATTCCATTCCATTCCAATCCATTCCATTCCATTCCATTCCATTCCATTCCATTCCATTCCATTCCATTCCATTCCATTCCATTCCATTCCATTCCTTTCTATTCCTTTCCATTCCATTCCATTCCATTCCATTCCATTCCATTCCATTCCATTCCATTCCATTCCATTCCATTCCATTCCGTTCTACTCGGGTTGATTCCACTCCATTCCATTCCCTTCCTTTCCATTGCATTCCATTCCATTCCATTCCATTCCATTCCATTCCTTTCCATTCCAACCCATTCCTTTCTACTCTGGTTGATTCCATTCCATTCCATTCCATTCCATTCCATTCCATTCCATTCCATTCCATTCCATTCCATTCCATTCCATTCCATTCCATTCCATTCCATTCCATTCCATTCGATTCCATTCCATTCCATTCCATTCCATTTCATTCCAAACCGTTCCATTCTACTCGGATTCATCATTCCATTGCATTCCATTCCATTCCATTCCACTCGGGTTCATTCCATTCCATTCCATTCCATTCCATTCCATTCCATTCCATTCCATTCCATTCCATTCCGTTCTACTCAGGTTGATTTCCATTCCATTCCATTCCATTCCATTCCATTCCATTCCATTCCATTCCATTCCATTCCATTCCATTCTATTCCATTCCGTTCTACTCGGCTTGAATCCATTGAGTTCCGTTCCGTTCCGTTTCGTCCCGACACGTCCCGTCCCATCCCGACACGTCCCGTCCCGTCCCGTCTCGTCCCGTCCCGTCCCGTCCCGTCCCGTCCCGTCCCGTCCCGTGCCGTTGTACTCGGGTTGATTCCATTCCACTCCGTTCCGTTCCTTTCCGTTCCCTTCCATTCAGTTCCACGCGGGTTGATTCAATTCCATTCTATTCTATTCCATTCCATTCCATTCCATTCCATTCCATTCCATTCCATTCCATTCCATTTTACTTGGGTTGATTCCATGCCGTGCCATTCCGTTCCATTCCGTTCCGTTCTGATCGGGTTGATTCCGTTCCATTCCGTTCCGTTCCTTTCCATTCCATTCCATTCCGTTACACGCAGGTTGATTCAATTCCATTCTATTACATTGAATTCTATTCCATTCCATTCCATTCCATTCTACTCGGATTGATTGCATTCCATTCCGTTCCATTCCAGTCCATTCCAATCCATTCCTTTCTACTCGGGTTGATTCCATTCCATTCCATTCCATTCCATTCCATTCCATTCCATTCCATTGCGTTCCATTCGAATCGATTCCATTCCATTCCATTCCATTCCATTCCATTGCAATCCATTCCATTCTACTTGGGTTCATTCCATTCCATTCCATTCCATTCCATTCTATTCAATTCGATTCCATTCCATTCCATTCCATTCCATTCCATTCCATTCTGTTCTACTCGGGTTGATTCCACTCCATTCCATTCCATTCCATTCCATTCTATTCCATTCCATTCCATTCGATTCCATTCTATTCCATTCGATTCCATTCCATTCCATTTCATTTTATTCCATTCCATTCCATTCCATTCTATTCCATTGAATTCCATTCCATTCCATTCCATTCCATTCCATTCCGTTCTACTCGGGTTGATTCCACTCCATTCCATTCCATTCCATTCCATTCCATTCCATTCCATTCCATTCCATTCCACTCGGGTTGAGCATTCCATTCGATTCCATTCCATTCCATTCCATTCCATTCCATTCCATTCCGTTCCACTCGGGCTCATTCCATTCCATTCCATTCCATTCCATTCCATTCCATTCCATTCCATTCCATTCCATTCCATTCCGTTCTACTCGGGTTGATTTCCATTCCATTCCATTCCATTCCATTCCACTCCATTCCATTCCATTCCATTCCATTCCATTCCATTCCATTCCATTCCATTCCATTCCTTTCCATTTATTCCATTCCGTTCTACTCGGGTTGATTCCATTGAGTTTGGTTCCGTTCCGTTCCGTCCCGTCCCGTCCCGTCCCGTCCCGTTCCGTTTTACTCGGGTTGATTCCTTTGCATTCCGTTCCGCTCGTTTCCATTCCGTTCCATTCCGTTCCACGCGGGTTGGTTCAGTTCCATTCTATTCTATTCTATTCCTTTCCATTCCATTCCATTCTACTCTGGTTGATTCCATGCCGTTCCATTCCGTTCCATTCCGTCCCATTCCGACCCGTCCCATCCCGTCCCTTCCCGTCCCATCCCGTTCCGTTCCACATGGGTTGATTCAATTCCTTTCGGTTACATTGAATTCCATTCCATTCCATTCTACTCGGATTGATTCCATTCCATTCCATTCCATTCCATTCCAATCCATTCCATTCTACTCGGGTTGATTCCATTCCATTCCATTCCATTCCATTCCATTCCATTCCATTCCATTCCATTCCATTCCATTCCATTCCATTCCATTCCATTCAGTTTCATTCCACTCGATTCCATTCCATTCCATTCCATTCCATTCCATTCCATTCGATTCCATTCCATTCCATTCCATTCCATTCCGTTCTAGTCGGGTTGATTCCATTCTATTCCATTCCATTCCATTCCATTCCATTCCATTCTATTCCATTCCATTCTACTCCATTGAATTCCATTCCATTCCATTCTATTCCATTCCATTCCATTCCTTTCCATTCCATTTAGTTCTACTCTGGTTGATTCCATTCCATTCCATTCCATTCCATTCCATTCCATTCCATTCCATTCCATTCCATTCCATTCCATTCCATTACTTTCCATTCCATTCCATTCCAATCCATTCCATTCTACTCGGGTTGACTCCATTCCATTCCATTCCATTCCATTCCATTCCATTCCATTCCATTCCATTCCATTATATTCCATTCCATTCCATTCGATTCCGTTCGATTCCATTCCATTCCATTCGATTCCATTCAATTCCATTCGATTCCATTCGATTCCATTCCATTCCATTCCATTCCATTCCATTCCATTCCATTCCATTCCATTCTACACGGGTTGATTCCATTCCATTCCATTCCATTCCATTCTATACGGGTTGATTCCATTCCATTCCATTCCATTCCATTCCATTCCATTCCATTCCATTCCATTATATTCCATTCCATTCCATTCCATTCCGTTCGATTCCATTCCATTCCATTCGATTCCATTCGATTCCATTCGATTCCATTCGATTCCATTCCATTCCATTCCATTCCATTCCATTCCATTCTACACGGGTTGATTCCATTCCATTCCATTCCATTCCATTCCATTCCATTCCATTCCATTCCATTATATTCCATTCCATTCCATTCGATTCCGTTCGATTCCATTCCATTCCATTCGATTCCATTCGATTCCATTCGATTCCATTCGATTCCATTCCATTCCATTCCATTCCATTCCATTCCATTCCATTCCATTCTACACGGGTTGATTCCATTCCATTCCATTCCATTCCATTCTATACGGGTTGATTCCATTCCATTCCATTCCATTCCATTCCATTCCATTCCATTCCTTTCCATTCCATTCTACTCGGGTTGATTCCACTCCATTCCATTCCATTCCATTCCATTCCATTCCATTCCATTCCATTGCATTCCATTCGAATCGATTCCATTCCATTCCATTCCATTCCATTCCAATCCATTCCATTCTACTTGGGTTCATTCCATTCCATTCCATTCCATTCCATTCTATTCCATTCGATTCCATGCCATTCCATTCCATTCCATTCCATTCCATTCTGTTCTACTCGGGTTGATTCCACTCCATTCCATTCCATTCCATTCCATTCTATTCCATTCCATTCCATTCGATTCCATTCTATTCCATTCGATTCCATTCCATTCCATTTCATTTTATTCCATTCCATTCCATTCCATTCTATTCCATTGAATTCCATTCCATTCCATTCCATTCCATTCCATTCCATTCCGTTCTACTCGGGTTGATTCCACTCCATTCCATTCCATTCCATTCCATTCCATTCCATTCCATTCCATTCCATTCCATTCCACTCGGGTGGAGCATTCCATTCGATTCCATTCCATTCCATTCCATTCCATTCCATTCCATTCCACTCGGGCTCATTCCATTCCATTCCATTCCATTCCGTTCCATTCCATTCCATTCCATTCCATTCCATTCCATTCCATTCCATTCCATTCCATTCCATTCCATTCCGTTCTACTCGGGTTGATTTCCATTCCATTCCATTCCATTCCTTTCCACTCCATTCCATTCCATTCCATTCCATTCCATTCCATTCCATTCCTTTCCATTTATTCCATTCCGTTCTTCTCGGGTTGATTCCATTGAGTTTGGTTCTGTTCCGTTCCGTCCCGTCCCGTCCCGTCCCGTCCCGTTCCGTTTTACTCGGGTTGATTCCTTTGCATTCCGTTCCGCTCGTTTCCATTCCGTTCCATTCCGTTCCACGCGGGTTGGTTCAGTTCCATTCTATTCTATTCTATTCCATTCCATTCCATTCCATTCTACTCGGGTTGATTCCATGCCGTTCCATTCCGTTCCATTCCGTCCCATTCCGACCCGTCCCATCCCGTCCCTTCCCGTCCCATCCCGTTCCGTTCCACGTGGGTTGATTCAATTCCTTTCGGTTACATTGAATTCCATTCCATTCCATTCTACTCGGATTGATTCCATTCCATTCCATTCCATTCCATTCCATTCCATTCCATTCCATTCCATTCCATTCCAATCCATTCCATTCTACTCGGGTTGATTCCATTCCATTCCATTCCATTCCATTCCATTCCATTCCATTCCATTCCATTCCATTCCATTCCATTCAGTTTCATTCCATTCCATTCCATTCCATTCCATTCCATTCCATTCCATTCGATTCCATTCCATTCCATTCCATTACATTCCGTTCTAGTCGGGTTGATTCCATTCTATTCCATTCCATTCCATTCCATTCCATTCCATTCCATTCTATTCCATTCCATTCTACTCCATTGAATTCCATTCCTTTCCATTCTATTTCATTCCATTCCATTCCTTTCCATTCCATTTAGTTCTACTCTGGTTGATTCCATTCCATTCCATTCCATTCCATTCCATTCCGTTCTACTCGGGTTGATTTCCATTCCATTCCATTCCATTCCTTTCCACTCCATTCCATTCCATTCTATTCCATTCCATTCCATTCCTTTCCATTCCATTTAGTTCTACTCTGGTTGATTCCATTCCATTCCATTCCATTCCATTCCATTCCATTCCATTCCATTCCATTCCATTCCATTCCATTCCATTCCATTACTTTCCATTCCATTCCATTCCAATCCATTCCATTCTACTCGGGTTGACTCCATTCCATTCCATTCCATTCCATTCCATTCCATTCCATTCCATTCCATTCCATTATATTCCATTCCATTCCATTCGATTCCGTTCGATTCCATTCCATTCCATTCGATTCCATTCGATTCCATTCGATTCCATTCGATTCCATTCCATTCCATTCCATTCCATTCCATTCCATTCCATTCCATTCTACACGGGTTGATTCCATTCCATTCCATTCCATTCCATTCTATACGGGTTGATTCCATTCCATTCCATTCCATTCCATTCCATTCCATTCCATTCCATTCCATTATATTCCATTCCATTCCATTCGATTCCGTTCGATTCCATTCCATTCCATTCGATTCCATTCGATTCCATTCGATTCCATTCCATTCCATTCCATTCCATTCCATTCCATTCCATTCCATTCCATTCTACACGGGTTGATTCCATTCCATTCCATTCCATTCCATTCCATTCCATTCCATTCCATTCCATTCCATTATATTCCATTCCATTCCATTCGATTCCGTTCGATTCCATTCCATTCCATTCGATTCCATTCGATTCCATTCGATTCCATTCGATTCGATTCCATTCCATTCCATTCCATTCCATTCCATTCCATTCCATTCTACACGGGTTGATTCCATTCCATTCCATTCCATTCCATTCTATACGGGTTGATTCCATTCCATTCCATTCCATTCCATTCCATTCCATTCCATTCCTTTCCATTCCATTCTACTCGGGTTGATTCCACTCCATTCCATTCCATTCCATTCCATTCCATTCCATTCCATTCCATTCCATTCCATTCCATTCCATTGCATTCCATTCGAATCGATTCCATTCCATTCCATTCCATTCCATTCCAATCCATTCCATTCTACTTGGGTTCATTCCATTCCATTCCATTCCATTCCATTCTATTCCATTCGATTCCATGCCATTCCATTCCATTCCATTCCATTCCATTCTGTTCTACTCGGGTTGATTCCACTCCATTCCATTCCATTCCATTCCATTCTATTCCATTCCATTCCATTCGATTCCATTCTATTCCATTCGATTCCATTCCATTCCATTTCATTTTATTCCATTCCATTCCATTCCATTCTATTCCATTGAATTCCATTCCATTCCATTCCATTCCATTCCATTCCATTCCGTTCTACTCGGGTTGATTCCACTCCATTCCATTCCATTCCATTCCATTCCATTCCATTCCATTCCATTCCATTCCACTCGGGTTGAGCATTCCATTCGATTCCATTCCATTCCATTCCATTCCATTCCATTCCATTCCATTCCACTCGGGCTCATTCCATTCCATTCCATTCCATTCCATTCCATTCCATTCCATTCCATTCCATTCCATTCCATTCCGTTCTACTCGGGTTGATTTCCATTCCATTCCATTCCATTCCTTTCCACTCCATTCCATTCCATTCCATTCCATTCCATTCCATTCCATTCCATTCCATTCCTTTCCATTTATTCCATTCCGTTCTTCTCGGGTTGATTCCATTGAGTTTGGTTCTGTTCCGTTCCGTCCCGTCCCGTCCGGTCCCGTCCCGTTCCGTTTTACTCGGGTTGATTCCTTTGCATTCCGTTCCGCTCGTTTCCATTCCATTCCATTCCGTTCCACGCGGGTTGGTTCAGTTCCATTCTATTCTATTCTATTCCATTCCATTCCATTCCATTCTACTCGGGTTGATTCCATGCCGTTCCATTCCGTTCCATTCCGTCCCATTCCGACCCGTCCCATCCCGTCCCTTCCCGTCCCATCCCGTTCCGTTCCACGTGGGTTGATTCAATTCCTTTCGGTTACATTGAATTCCATTCCATTCCATTCTACTCGGATTGATTCCATTCCATTCCATTCCATTCCATTCCATTCCATTCCATTCCATTCCATTCCATTCCATTCCATTCCAATCCATTCCATTCTACTCGGGTTGATTCCATTCCATTCCATTCCATTCCATTCCATTCCATTCCATTCCATTCCATTCCATTCCATTCCATTCAGTTTCATTCCATTCCATTCCATTCCATTCCATTCCATTCCATTCCATTCCATTCGATTCCATTCCATTCCATTCCATTACATTCCGTTCTAGTCGGGTTGATTCCATTCTATTCCATTCCATTCCATTCCATTCCATTCCATTCCATTCCATTCTATTCCATTCCATTCTACTCCATTGAATTCCATTCCATTCCATTCTATTTCATTCCATTCCATTCCTTTCCATTCCATTTAGTTCTACTCTGGTTGATTCCATTCCATTCCATTCCATTCCATTCCATTCCATTCCATTCCATTCCATTCCATTCCATTCCATTACTTTCCATTCCATTCCATTCCAATCCATTCCATTCTACTCGGGTTGACTGCATTCCATTCCATTCCATTCCATTCCATTCCATTCCATTCCATTCCATTATATTCCATTCCATTCCATTCGATTCCGTTCGAATCCATTCCATTCCATTCGATTCCATTCGATTCCATTCGATTCCATTTGATTCCATTCCATTCCATTCCATTCCATTCCATTCCATTCCATTCCATTCCAATCCATTTCATTCTACACGGGTTGATTCCATTCCATTCCATTCCATTCCATTCCATTCCATTCCGTTCCATTCCATTCCTTTTGATTCCATTCCATTCCATTAAATTCCATTCCATTCCATTCCATTCCATTCCATTCCATTCCATTCGTTTCCATTCCGCTCTACTCGGGTTGATTCCACTCCATTCCATTCCATTCCATTCCATTCCATTCCATTCTATTCCATTCCATTCCATTCCATTCCATTCCATTCCATTCCATTCCATTCCATTCCATTCCGTTCTAGTCGGGTTGATTCCATTCTATTCCATTCCATTCCATTCCATTCCATTCCATTCCATTCCATTCCATTCCATTCCATTCCATTCCATTCCATTCCATTCCATTCTATTCCATTCCACTCTACTCCATTGAATTCCATTCCATTCCATTCAATTCCATTCCATTCCATTCCTTTCCATTCCATTTAGTTCTACTCGGGTTGATTCCATTCCATTCCATTCCATTCCATTACTTTCCATTCCATTCCATTCCAATCCATTCCATTCTACTCGGGTTGACTCCATTCCATTCCATTCCATTCCATTATATTGCATTCTATTCCATTCGATTCCGTTTGATTCCATTCGATTCCATTCCATTCCATTCCATTTCATTCCATTCCATTCCATTCCATTCCATTCCATTCGATTCCATTCCATTCCATTCGATTCCATTCCATTCCATTCCATTCCATTCCATTCCATTACAATCCATTCCACTCTACTCGGGTTGATTCCATTCCATTCCATTCCATTCCATTCCATTCCATTCCATTCCATTCCTTTCTATTCCATTCCATTCCATTCCATTCCATTCCATTCCATTCCATTCCATTCCATTCCATTCCATTCCATTCCGTTCTAATCGGTTTGATTCCACTCCATTCCATTCCATTCCATTCCATTCCATTCCATTCCATTCCATTTCTTTCCTTTCCATTCCAACCCATTCCGTTCTACTCGGGATGATTCCATTCCATTCCATTCCATTCCATTCCATTCCATTCCATTCCATTCCATTCCATTCCATTCCATTCGATTCCATTCGATTCCATTCCATTCCATTCCATTCCATTTCATTCCAAACCATTCCATTCTACCCGGGTTCATCATTCCATTCCATTCCATTCCACTCGGGTTCTTTCCATTCCATTCCATTCCATTCCATTCCATTCCATTCGATTCCATTCCATTCCATTCGATTCCATTCCATTCCATTCCATTCCATTCTATTCCATTCCATTCTACTCCATTGAATTCCATTCCATTCCATTCAATTCCATTCCATTCCATTCCTTTCCATTCCATTTAGTTCTACTCGGGTTGATTCCATTCCATTCCATTCCATTCCATTCCATTCCATTCCATTACTTTCCATTCCATTCAATTCCAATCCATTCCATTCTACTCGGGTTGACTCCATTCCATTCCATTCCATTATATTCCATTCTATTCCATTCGATTCCGTTCGATTCCATTCCATTCCATTCCATTCCATTCCATTCCATTCCATTCCATTCCATTCCATTCCATTCCATTCCATTCCATTCCATTCCATTCCATTCCATTTACTCCATTCCGTTCTACTCGGGTTGATTCCATTGAGTTTGGTTCCGTTCCGTTCCGTCCCGTCCCGTCCCGTCCCGTCCCGTCCCGTCCCGTGCCGTTTTACTCGGGTTGATTCCTTTCCATTCCGTTCCGCTCGTTTCCGTTACGTTCCATTCTGTTCCATGCGGGTTGGTTCAATTCCATTCTATTCTATTCTATTCCTTTCCTTTCCATTCCATTCCATTCCATTCCATTCTACTCGGGTTGATTCCATGCCATTCCGTTCCGTTCCATTCCGTCTCATCCCGACCCGTCCCATCCCGTCCCGTCCCGTCCCATCCCGTTCCGTTCCACATGGGTTGAATCAATTCCTTTCGGTTACATTGAATTCCATTCCATTCCATTCTACTCGGATTGATTCCATTCCATTCCATTCCATTCCATTCCATTCGATTCCATTCCATTCCATTCCTTTCCATTCCAATCCATTCCATTCTACTCGGGTTGATTCCATTCTATTCCATTCCATTCCATTCCATTCCATTCCATTCCATTCCATTTCATTCCATTCCATTCCGTTCTAATCGGTTTGATTCCACTCCATTCCATTCCATTCCATTCCATTCCATTCCATTCCATTCCATTCCATTCCGTTCTACTCAGGTTGATTTCCATTCCATTCCATTCCATTCCATTCCATTCCATTCCATTCCGTTCCATTCCTTTCCCCTCGGGTTGATTCCATTCAATTCCATTCCATTCCATTCGATTCCATTCGATATCATTCGATTCCATTCCATCCCATTCCATTCCATTCCATTCCATTCCGTTCTACTCGGGTTGATTCCATTCCATTCCATTTCATTGCATTCCATTCCATTCCATTTCTTTCGATTCCATTCGATTCGATTCCATTCCATTCCATTCCAATCCATTCCATTCTACTCAGGTTGATTCCATTCCATTCCATTCCATTCCATTCCATTCCATTCCATTTCATTCCATTCGATTCCACTCGATTCCATTCCATTCCTTTCCATTCCATTCCAATCCATTCCATTCTACTCGGGTGGATTCCATTCCATTCCATTCCATTCCATTCCATTCCATTCCATTCCATTCCATTCCATTCCATTCCATTCCATTCCGTTCTAGTCGGGTTGATTCCATTCCATTCCATTCCATTCCATTCCATTCCATTCCATTCCATTCCATTCCATTCCATTCCATTCCATTCCATTCCATTCCATTCTATTCCATTCCATTCTAATCCATTGAATTCCATTCCATTCCATTCCATTCCATTCCATTCCATTCCATTCCTTTCCATTCCATTTAGTTCTCCTCGGGTTGATTCCATTCCATTCCATTCCATTCCATTCCATTCCATTCCATTCCATTCCATTCCATTCCATTACTTTCCATTCCATTCCATTCCAATCCATTCCATTCTACTCGGGTTGACTCCATTCCATTCCATTCCATTCCATTCCATTATATTCCATTCTATTCCATTCCATTCCATTCGATTCCATTCCATTCCATTCGATTCCATTCCATTATATTCCATTCTATTCCATTCCATTCCATTCGATTCCATTCCATTCCATTCGATTCCATTCCATTCCATTCCATTCCATTCCATTCCATTCCATTCCATTCCATTCCATTCCATTCCATTCCTTTCCATTTACTCCATTCCGTTCTACTCGGGTTGATTCCATTGAGTTTGGTTCCGTTCCGTTCCGTCCCGTTCCGTCCCGTCCCGTCCCGTCCCGTGCCGTTTTACTCGGGTTGATTCCTTTCCATTCCGTTCCGCTCGTTTCCGTTACGTTCCATTCTGTTCCACGCGGGTTGGTTCAATTCCATTCTATTCTATTCTATTCCTTTCCTTTCCATTCCATTCCATTCCATTCCATTCTACTCTGGTTGATTCCATGCCATTCCGTTCCGTTCCATTCCGTCTCATCCCGACCCGTCCCATCCGGTCCCGTCCCGTCCCATCCCGTTCCGTTCCACATGGGTTGAATCAATTCCTTTCGGTTACATTGAATTCCATTCCATTCCATTCTACTCGGATTGATTCCATTCCATTCCATTCCATTCCATTCCATTCGATTCCATTCCATTCCATTCCTTTCCATTCCAATCCATTCCATTCTACTCGGGTTGATTCCATTCTATTCCATTCCATTCCATTCCATTCCATTCAATTCCATTCTATTCCATTCCATTCCATTCCATTCCATTCCATTCCATTCCATTCCATTCGATTCCGTTCCATTCCATTCCATTCCATTCCATTCCATTCCATTCTGTTCTACTCGGGTTGATTCCATTCTATTCCATTCCATTCCGTTCGATTCCATTTGATTCCATTCGATTCCATTCCATTCCATTCCATTCCCTTCCATTCCATTCTATTCCATTGAATTCCATTCCAATGCAATCCATTCCATTCCATTCCGTTCTACTCTGATTGATTCCATTCCATTCCATTCCATTCCATTCCATTCCATTCCATTCCATTCGATTCCATTCCATTCCATTCCATTCCATTCCATTCCATTCCAATACATTCCATTCTACTCTGGTTGATTCCATTCCATTCCATTCCATTCCATTCCATTCGTCTCCATTCAATTCCATTCGATTCCATTCCATTCTATTCCATTGAATTCCATTCCATTCCATTCCATTCCATTCCATTCCATTCCAATCCATTCCGTTCTTCTCGGGTTGATTCCATTCCATTCCATTCCATTCCATTCCATTCCATTCCATTCCATTCCATTCCATTCCACTGCATTCCATTCGATTCCATTCGATTCCATTCCATTCCATTCCATTCCATTCCAATCCATTCCATTCTACTCGGGTTGACTCCATTCCATTCCATTCCATTCCATTCCATTCCATTCCATTCCATTCCATTCCATTCCAATTCTTTCCTTTCCATTCCAACACATTCCGTTCTACTCGGGTTGATTCCATTGCATTCCATTCCATTCCATTCCATTCCATTCCATTCCATTCCATTCCATTCCATTCCATTCGATTCCATTCGATTCCATTCCATTCCATTCCGTTCCATTTCATTCCAAACCATTCCATTCTACCCGGGTTCATCATTCCATTCCATTCCATTCCATTCCATTCCACTCGGGTTCTTTCCATTCCATTCCATTCCATTCCATTCCGTTCCATTCCATTCCGTTCTACTCAGGTTGATTTCCATTCCATTCCATTCCATTCCATTCCATTCCATTCCATTCCATTCCGTTCCATTCCTTTCCTCTCGGGTTGATTCCATTCTATTCCATTCCATTCCATTCGATTCCATTCGATATCATTCGATTCCATTCCATTCCATTCCATTCCATTCCAATCCATTCCAATCCATTCCATTCTACTCAGGTTGATTCCATTCCATTCCATTCCATTCCATTCCATTCCATTCCATTTCATTCCATTCGATTCCACTCGATTCCATTCCATTCCTTTCCATTCCATTCCAATCCATTCCATTCTACTCGGGTGGATTCCATTCCATTCCATTCCATTCCATTCCATTCCATTCCATTCCATTCCATTCCATTCCATTCTACTCAGGTTGATTCCATTCCATTCCATTCCATTCCATTCCATTCCATTCCATTTCATTCCATTCGATTCCACTCGATTCCATTCCATTCCTTTCCATTCCATTCCAATCCATTCCATTCTACTCGGGTGGATTCCATTCCATTCCATTCCATTCCATTCCATTCCATTCCATTCCATTCCATTCCATTCCATTCCGTTCTAGTCGGGTTGATTCCATTCCATTCCATTCCATTCCATTCCATTCCATTCCATTCCATTCCATTCCATTCCATTCCATTCTATTCCATTCCATTCTACTCCATTGAATTCCATTCCATTCCATTCCATTCCATTCCATTCCATTCCATTCCATTCCTTTCCATTCCATTTAGTTCTACTCGGGTTGATTCCATTCCATTCCATTCCATTCCATTCCATTCCATTCCATTCCATTCCATTCCATTACTTTCCATTCCATTCCATTCCAATCCATTCCATTCTACTCGGGTTGACTCCATTCCATTCCATTCCATTCCATTCCATTATATTCCATTCTATTCCATTCGATTCCGTTCGATTCCATTCCATTCCATTCCATTCCATTCCATTCCATTCCATTCCATTCCATTCCATTCCATTCCATTCGATTCCATTCCATTCCATTCCATTCCATTCCATTCCATTCCATTCCATTCCATTCCATTCCATTCCATTCCTTTCCATTTACTCCTTTCCGTTCTACTCGGGTTGATTCCATTGAGTTTGGTTCCGTTCCGTTCCGTCCCGTCCCGTCCCGTCCCGTGCCGTTTTACTCGGGTTGATTCCTTTCCATTCCGTTCCGCTCGTTTCCGTTACGTTCCATTCTGTTCCACGCGGGTTGGTTCAATTCCATTCTATTCTATTCTATTCCTTTCCTTTCCATTCCATTCCATTCCATTCCATTCTACTCTGGTTGATTCCATGCCATTCCGTTCCGTTCCATTCCGTCTCATCCCGACCCGTCCCATCCCGTCCCGTCCCGTCCCATCCCGTTCCGTTCCACATGGGTTGAATCAATTCTTTTCGGTTACATTGAATTCCATTCCATTCCATTCTACTCGGATTGATTCCATTCCATTCCATTCCATTCCATTCCATTCGATTCCATTCCATTCCATTCCTTTCCATTCCAATCCATTCCATTCTACTCGGGTTGATTCCATTCTATTCCATTCCATTCCATTCCATTCCATTCCATTCCATTCCATTCTATTCCATTCCATTCCATTCCATTCCATTCCATTCCATTCCATTCCATTCCATTCCATTCCATTCCATTCTATTCCATTCCACTCTACTCCATTGAATTCCATTCCATTCCATTCAATTCCATTCCATTCCATTCCTTTCCATTCCATTTAGTTCTACTCGGGTTGATTCCATTCCATTCCATTCCATTCCATTACTTTCCATTCCATTCCATTCCAATCCATTCCATTCTACTCGGGTTGACTCCATTCCATTCCATTCCATTCCATTATATTGCATTCTATTCCATTCGATTCCGTTTGATTCCATTCCATTCCATTCCATTCCATTCCATTTCATTCCATTCCATTCCATTCCATTCCATTCCATTCGATTCCATTCCATTCCATTCGATTCCATTCCATTCCATTCCATTCCATTCCATTCCATTACAATCCATTCCACTCTACTCGGGTTGATTCCATTCCATTCCATTCCATTCCATTCCATTCCATTCCATTCCATTCCTTTCTATTCCATTCCATTCCATTCCATTCCATTCCATTCCATTCCATTCCATTCCATTCCATTCCATTCCATTCCGTTCTAATCGGTTTGATTCCACTCCATTCCATTCCATTCCATTCCATTCCATTCCATTCCATTCCATTTCTTTCCTTTCCATTCCAACCCATTCCGTTCTACTCGGGATGATTCCATTCCATTCCATTCCATTCCATTCCATTCCATTCCATTCCATTCCATTCCATTCCATTCCATTCCATTCGATTCCATTCGATTCCATTCCATTCCATTCCATTCCATTTCATTCCAAACCATTCCATTCTACCCGGGTTCATCATTCCATTCCATTCCATTCCACTCGGGTTCTTTCCATTCCATTCCATTCCATTCCATTCCATTCCATTCGATTCCATTCCATTCCATTCGATTCCATTCCATTCCATTCCATTCCATTCTATTCCATTCCATTCTACTCCATTGAATTCCATTCCATTCCATTCAATTCCATTCCATTCCATTCCTTTCCATTCCATTTAGTTCTACTCGGGTTGATTCCATTCCATTCCATTCCATTCCATTCCATTCCATTCCATTACTTTCCATTCCATTCAATTCCAATCCATTCCATTCTACTCGGGTTGACTCCATTCCATTCCATTCCATTATATTCCATTCTATTCCATTCGATTCCGTTCGATTCCATTCCATTCCATTCCATTCCATTCCATTCCATTCCATTCCATTCCATTCCATTCGATTCCATTCCATTCCATTCCATTCCATTCCATTCCATTCCATTCCATTCCATTCCATTCCATTCCATTCCATTTACTCCATTCCGTTCTACTCGGGTTGATTCCATTGAGTTTGGTTCCGTTCCGTTCCGTCCCGTCCCGTCCCGTCCCGTCCCGTCCCGTCCCGTGCCGTTTTACTCGGGTTGATTCCTTTCCATTCCGTTCCGCTCGTTTCCGTTACGTTCCATTCTGTTCCATGCGGGTTGGTTCAATTCCATTCTATTCTATTCTATTCCTTTCCTTTCCATTCCATTCCATTCCATTCCATTCTACTCGGGTTGATTCCATGCCATTCCGTTCCGTTCCATTCCGTCTCATCCCGACCCGTCCCATCCCGTCCCGTCCCGTCCCATCCCGTTCCGTTCCACATGGGTTGAATCAATTCCTTTCGGTTACATTGAATTCCATTCCATTCCATTCTACTCGGATTGATTCCATTCCATTCCATTCCATTCCATTCCATTCGATTCCATTCCATTCCATTCCTTTCCATTCCAATCCATTCCATTCTACTCGGGTTGATTCCATTCTATTCCATTCCATTCCATTCCATTCCATTCCATTCCATTCCATTTCATTCCATTCCATTCCGTTCTAATCGGTTTGATTCCACTCCATTCCATTCCATTCCATTCCATTCCATTCCATTCCATTCCATTCCATTCCATTCCATTCCATTCCGTTCTACTCAGGTTGATTTCCATTCCATTCCATTCCATTCCATTCCATTCCATTCCATTCCGTTCCATTCCTTTCCTCTCGGGTTGATTCCATTCAATTCCATTCCATTCCATTCGATTCCATTCGATATCATTCGATTCCATTCCATCCCATTCCATTCCATTCCATTCCATTCCGTTCTACTCGGGTTGATTCCATTCCATTCCATTTCATTGCATTCCATTCCATTCCATTTCTTTCGATTCCATTCGATTCCATTCCATTCCATTCCATTCCAATCCATTCCATTCTACTCAGGTTGATTCCATTCCATTCCATTCCATTCCATTCCATTCCATTCCATTTCATTCCATTCGATTCCACTCGATTCCATTCCATTCCTTTCCATTCCATTCCAATCCATTCCATTCTACTCGGGTGGATTCCATTCCATTCCATTCCATTCCATTCCATTCCATTCCATTCCATTCCATTCCATTCCATTCCATTCCATTCCATTCCATTCCGTTCTAGTCGGGTTGATTCCATTCCATTCCATTCCATTCCATTCCATTCCATTCCATTCCATTCCATTCCATTCCATTCCATTCCATTCTATTCCATTCCATTCTAATCCATTGAATTCCATTCCATTCCATTCCATTCCATTCCATTCCATTCCATTCCTTTCCATTCCATTCCATTCCATTCCTTTCCATTCCATTTAGTTCTCCTCGGGTTGATTCCATTCCATTCCATTCCATTCCATTCCATTCCATTCCATTCCATTCCATTCCATTCCATTCCATTACTTTCCATTCCATTCCATTCCAATCCATTCCATTCTACTCGGGTTGACTCCATTCCATTCCATTCCATTCCATTCCATTATATTCCATTCTATTCCATTCCATTCCATTCGATTCCATTCCATTCCATTCGATTCCATTCCATTATATTCCATTCTATTCCATTCCATTCCATTCGATTCCATTCCATTCCATTCGATTCCATTCCATTCCATTCCATTCCATTCCATTCCATTCCATTCCATTCCATTCCATTCCATTCCATTCCATTCCATTCCTTTCCATTTACTCCATTCCGTTCTACTCGGGTTGATTCCATTGAGTTTGGTTCCGTTCCGTTCCGTCCCGTTCCGTCCCGTCCCGTCCCGTCCCGTGCCGTTTTACTCGGGTTGATTCCTTTCCATTCCGTTCCGCTCGTTTCCGTTACGTTCCATTCTGTTCCACGCGGGTTGGTTCAATTCCATTCTATTCTATTCTATTCCTTTCCTTTCCATTCCATTCCATTCCATTCCATTCTACTCTGGTTGATTCCATGCCATTCCGTTCCGTTCCATTCCGTCTCATCCCGACCCGTCCCATCCGGTCCCGTCCCGTCCCATCCCGTTCCGTTCCACATGGGTTGAATCAATTCCTTTCGGTTACATTGAATTCCATTCCATTCCATTCTACTCGGATTGATTCCATTCCATTCCATTCCATTCCATTCCATTCGATTCCATTCCATTCCATTCCTTTCCATTCCAATCCATTCCATTCTACTCGGGTTGATTCCATTCTATTCCATTCCATTCCATTCCATTCCATTCAATTCCATTCTATTCCATTCCATTCCATTCCATTCCATTCCATTCCATTCCATTCGATTCCGTTCCATTCCATTCCATTCCATTCCATTCCATTCCATTCCATTCCATTCTGTTCTACTCGGGTTGATTCCATTCTATTCCATTCCATTCCGTTCGATTCCATTTGATTCCATTCGATTCCATTCCATTCCATTCCATTCCCTTCCATTCCATTCTATTCCATTGAATTCCATTCCAATGCAATCCATTCCATTCCATTCCGTTCTACTCTGATTGATTCCATTCCATTCCATTCCATTCCATTCCATTCCATTCCATTCCATTCGATTCCATTCCATTCCATTCCATTCCATTCCATTCCATTCCAATACATTCCATTCTACTCTGGTTGATTCCATTCCATTCCATTCCATTCCATTCCATTCGTCTCCATTCAATTCCATTCGATTCCATTCCATTCTATTCCATTGAATTCCATTCCATTCCATTCCATTCCATTCCATTCCATTCCAATCCATTCCGTTCTTCTCGGGTTGATTCCATTCCATTCCATTCCATTCCATTCCATTCCATTCCATTCCATTCCATTCCACTGCATTCCATTCGATTCCATTCGATTCCATTCCATTCCATTCCATTCCATTCCAATCCATTCCATTCTACTCGGGTTGACTCCATTCCATTCCATTCCATTCCATTCCATTCCATTCCATTCCATTCCATTCCAATTCTTTCCTTTCCATTCCAACACATTCCGTTCTACTCGTGTTGATTCCATTGCATTCCATTCCATTCCATTCCATTCCATTCCATTCCATTCCATTCCATTCCATTCCATTCGATTCCATTCGATTCCATTCCATTCCATTCCGTTCCATTTCATTCCAAACCATTCCATTCTACCCGGGTTCATCATTCCATTCCATTCCATTCCATTCCATTCCACTCGGGTTCTTTCCATTCCATTCCATTCCATTCCATTCCGTTCCATTCCATTCCGTTCTACTCAGGTTGATTTCCATTCCATTCCATTCCATTCCATTCCATTCCATTCCATTCCATTCCGTTCCATTCCTTTCCTCTCGGGTTGATTCCATTCTATTCCATTCCATTCCATTCGATTCCATTCGATATCATTCGATTCCATTCCATCCCATTCCATTCCATTCCATTCCATTCCGTTCTACTCGGGTTGATTCCATTCCATTCCATTTCATTGCATTCCATTCCATTCCATTTCTTTCGATTCCATTCGATTCCATTCCATTCCATTCCATTCCATTCCAATCCATTCCATTCTACTCAGGTTGATTCCATTCCATTCCATTCCATTCCATTCCATTCCATTCCATTTCATTCCATTCGATTCCACTCGATTCCATTCCATTCCTTTCCATTCCATTCCAATCCATTCCATTCTACTCGGGTGGATTCCATTCCATTCCATTCCATTCCATTCCATTCCATTCCATTCCATTCCATTCCATTCCATTCCGTTCTAGTCGGGTTGATTCCATTCCATTCCATTCCATTCCATTCCATTCCATTCCATTCCATTCCATTCCATTCCATTCCATTCCATTCTATTCCATTCCATTCTACTCCATTGAATTCCATTCCATTCCATTCCATTCCATTCCATTCCATTCCATTCCATTCCTTTCCATTCCATTTAGTTCTACTCGGGTTGATTCCATTCCATTCCATTCCATTCCATTCCATTCCATTCCATTCCATTCCATTCCATTACTTTCCATTCCATTCCATTCCAATCCATTCCATTCTACTCGGGTTGACTCCATTCCATTCCATTCCATTCCATTCCATTATATTCCATTCTATTCCATTCGATTCCGTTCGATTCCATTCCATTCCATTCCATTCCATTCCATTCCATTCCATTCCATTCCATTCCATTCGATTCCATTCCATTCCATTCCATTCCATTCCATTCCATTCCATTCCATTCCATTCCATTCCATTCCATTCCTTTCCATTTACTCCTTTCCGTTCTACTCGGGTTGATTCCATTGAGTTTGGTTCCGTTCCGTTCCGTCCCGTCCCGTCCCGTCCCGTGCCGTTTTACTCGGGTTGATTCCTTTCCATTCCGTTCCGCTCGTTTCCGTTACGTTCCATTCTGTTCCACGCGGGTTGGTTCAATTCCATTCTATTCTATTCTATTCCTTTCCTTTCCATTCCATTCCATTCCATTCCATTCTACTCTGGTTGATTCCATGCCATTCCGTTCCGTTCCATTCCGTCTCATCCCGACCCGTCCCATCCCGTCCCGTCCCGTCCCATCCCGTTCCGTTCCACATGGGTTGAATCAATTCCTTTCGGTTACATTGAATTCCATTCCATTCCATTCTACTCGGATTGATTCCATTCCATTCCATTCCATTCCATTCCATTCGATTCCATTCCATTCCATTCCTTTCCATTCCAATCCATTCCATTCTACTCGGGTTGATTCCATTCTATTCCATTCCATTCCATTCCATTCCATTCCATTCCATTCCATTCTATTCCATTCCATTCCATTCCATTCCATTCCATTCCATTCCATTCGATTCCATTCCATTCCATTCCATTCCATTCCATTCCATTCCATTCCATTCCATTCCATTCTGTTCTACTCGGGTTGATTCCATTCTATTCCATTCCATTCCGTTCGATTCCATTTGATTCCATTCGATTCCATTCCATTCCATTCCATTCCCTTCCATTCCATTCTATTCCATTGAATTCCATTCCAATGCATTCCATTCCATTCCATTCCGTTCTACTCTGATTGATTCCATTCCATTCCATTCCATTCCATTCCATTCCATTCCATTCGATTCCATTCCATTCCATTCCATTCCATTCCATTCCATTCCAATACATTCCATTCTACTCTGGTTGATTCCATTCCATTCCATTCCATTCCATTCCATTCCATTCGTCTCCATTCAATTCCATTCGATTCCATTCCATTCTATTCCATTGAATTCCATTCCATTCCATTCCATTCCATTCCATTCCATTCCATTCCAATCCATTCCGTTCTACTCGGGTTGATTCCATTCCATTCCATTCCATTCCATTCCATTCCATTCCATTCCATTCCACTGCATTCCATTCGATTCCATTCGATTCCATTCCATTCCATTCCAATCCATTCCATTCTACTCGGGTTGACTCCATTCCATTCCATTCCATTCCATTCCATTCCATTCCATTCCATTCCATCCCATTCCATTCCATTCCATTCCATTCCGTTCTACTCGGGTTGATTCCATGCCATTCCATTTCATTCCATTCCATTCCATTCCATTTCTTTCGATTCCATTCGATTCCATTCCATTCCATTCCATTCCAATCCATTCCATTCTACTCAGGTTGATTCCATTCCATTCCATTCCATTCCATTCCATTCCATTCCATTCCATTCCATTCCATTCCATTCCATTCGATTCCACTCGATTCCATTCCATTCCTTTCCATTCCATTCCAATCCATTCCATTCTACTCGGGTGGATTCCTTTCCATTCCATTCCATTCCATTCCATTCCATTCCATTCCATTCCATTCCATTCCATTCCATTCCATTCCATTCCATTCCATTCCATTCCATTCCGTTCTAGTCGGGTTGATTCCATTCCATTCCATTCCATTCCATTCCATTCCATTCCATTCCATTCAATTCCATTCCATTCCATTCCATTCCATTCCATTCCATTCTATTCCATT
The DNA here is from genome assembly GCF_029281585.2 of Gorilla gorilla gorilla. NCBI lineage: Eukaryota > Metazoa > Chordata > Mammalia > Primates > Hominidae > Gorilla > Gorilla gorilla. The sequence goes on from NC_073241.2 coordinate 9,552,418, forward strand.
CCATTCTAATCCATTGAATTCCATTCCATTCCATTCCATTCCATTCCATTCCATTCCATTCCTTTCCATTCCATTTAGTTCTCCTCGGGTTGATTCCATTCCATTCCATTCCATTCCATTCCATTCCATTCCATTCCATTCCATTCCATTCCATTACTTTCCATTCCATTCCATTCCAATCCATTCCATTCTACTCGGGTTGACTCCATTCCATTCCATTCCATTCCATTCCATTATATTCCATTCTATTCCATTCCATTCCATTCGATTCCATTCCATTCCATTCGATTCCATTCCATTATATTCCATTCTATTCCATTCCATTCCATTCGATTCCATTCCATTCCATTCGATTCCATTCCATTCCATTCCATTCCATTCCATTCCATTCCATTCCATTCCATTCCATTCCATTCCATTCCATTCCATTCCTTTCCATTTACTCCATTCCGTTCTACTCGGGTTGATTCCATTGAGTTTGGTTCCGTTCCGTTCCGTCCCGTTCCGTCCCGTCCCGTCCCGTCCCGTGCCGTTTTACTCGGGTTGATTCCTTTCCATTCCGTTCCGCTCGTTTCCGTTACGTTCCATTCTGTTCCACGCGGGTTGGTTCAATTCCATTCTATTCTATTCTATTCCTTTCCTTTCCATTCCATTCCATTCCATTCCATTCTACTCTGGTTGATTCCATGCCATTCCGTTCCGTTCCATTCCGTCTCATCCCGACCCGTCCCATCCGGTCCCGTCCCGTCCCATCCCGTTCCGTTCCACATGGGTTGAATCAATTCCTTTCGGTTACATTGAATTCCATTCCATTCCATTCTACTCGGATTGATTCCATTCCATTCCATTCCATTCCATTCCATTCGATTCCATTCCATTCCATTCCTTTCCATTCCAATCCATTCCATTCTACTCGGGTTGATTCCATTCTATTCCATTCCATTCCATTCCATTCCATTCAATTCCATTCTATTCCATTCCATTCCATTCCATTCCATTCCATTCCATTCCATTCGATTCCGTTCCATTCCATTCCATTCCATTCCATTCCATTCCATTCCATTCCATTCTGTTCTACTCGGGTTGATTCCATTCTATTCCATTCCATTCCGTTCGATTCCATTTGATTCCATTCGATTCCATTCCATTCCATTCCATTCCCTTCCATTCCATTCTATTCCATTGAATTCCATTCCAATGCAATCCATTCCATTCCATTCCGTTCTACTCTGATTGATTCCATTCCATTCCATTCCATTCCATTCCATTCCATTCCATTCCATTCGATTCCATTCCATTCCATTCCATTCCATTCCATTCCATTCCAATACATTCCATTCTACTCTGGTTGATTCCATTCCATTCCATTCCATTCCATTCCATTCGTCTCCATTCAATTCCATTCGATTCCATTCCATTCTATTCCATTGAATTCCATTCCATTCCATTCCATTCCATTCCATTCCATTCCAATCCATTCCGTTCTTCTCGGGTTGATTCCATTCCATTCCATTCCATTCCATTCCATTCCATTCCATTCCATTCCATTCCACTGCATTCCATTCGATTCCATTCGATTCCATTCCATTCCATTCCATTCCATTCCAATCCATTCCATTCTACTCGGGTTGACTCCATTCCATTCCATTCCATTCCATTCCATTCCATTCCATTCCATTCCATTCCATTCCAATTCTTTCCTTTCCATTCCAACACATTCCGTTCTACTCGGGTTGATTCCATTGCATTCCATTCCATTCCATTCCATTCCATTCCATTCCATTCCATTCCATTCCATTCCATTCGATTCCATTCGATTCCATTCCATTCCATTCCGTTCCATTTCATTCCAAACCATTCCATTCTACCCGGGTTCATCATTCCATTCCATTCCATTCCATTCCATTCCACTCGGGTTCTTTCCATTCCATTCCATTCCATTCCATTCCGTTCCATTCCATTCCGTTCTACTCAGGTTGATTTCCATTCCATTCCATTCCATTCCATTCCATTCCATTCCATTCCATTCCGTTCCATTCCTTTCCTCTCGGGTTGATTCCATTCTATTCCATTCCATTCCATTCGATTCCATTCGATATCATTCGATTCCATTCCATCCCATTCCATTCCATTCCATTCCATTCCGTTCTACTCGGGTTGATTCCATTCCATTCCATTTCATTGCATTCCATTCCATTCCATTTCTTTCGATTCCATTCGATTCCATTCCATTCCATTCCATTCCATTCCAATCCATTCCATTCTACTCAGGTTGATTCCATTCCATTCCATTCCATTCCATTCCATTCCATTCCATTTCATTCCATTCGATTCCACTCGATTCCATTCCATTCCTTTCCATTCCATTCCAATCCATTCCATTCTACTCGGGTGGATTCCATTCCATTCCATTCCATTCCATTCCATTCCATTCCATTCCATTCCATTCCATTCCATTCCGTTCTAGTCGGGTTGATTCCATTCCATTCCATTCCATTCCATTCCATTCCATTCCATTCCATTCCATTCCATTCCATTCCATTCTATTCCATTCCATTCTACTCCATTGAATTCCATTCCATTCCATTCCATTCCATTCCATTCCATTCCATTCCATTCCTTTCCATTCCATTTAGTTCTACTCGGGTTGATTCCATTCCATTCCATTCCATTCCATTCCATTCCATTCCATTCCATTCCATTCCATTCCATTACTTTCCATTCCATTCCATTCCAATCCATTCCATTCTACTCGGGTTGACTCCATTCCATTCCATTCCATTCCATTCCATTATATTCCATTCTATTCCATTCGATTCCGTTCGATTCCATTCCATTCCATTCCATTCCATTCCATTCCATTCCATTCCATTCCATTCCATTCCATTCCATTCGATTCCATTCCATTCCATTCCATTCCATTCCATTCCATTCCATTCCATTCCATTCCATTCCATTCCATTCCTTTCCATTTACTCCTTTCCGTTCTACTCGGGTTGATTCCATTGAGTTTGGTTCCGTTCCGTTCCGTCCCGTCCCGTCCCGTCCCGTGCCGTTTTACTCGGGTTGATTCCTTTCCATTCCGTTCCGCTCGTTTCCGTTACGTTCCATTCTGTTCCACGCGGGTTGGTTCAATTCCATTCTATTCTATTCTATTCCTTTCCTTTCCATTCCATTCCATTCCATTCCATTCTACTCTGGTTGATTCCATGCCATTCCGTTCCGTTCCATTCCGTCTCATCCCGACCCGTCCCATCCCGTCCCGTCCCGTCGCATCCCGTTCCGTTCCACATGGGTTGAATCAATTCCTTTCGGTTACATTGAATTCCATTCCATTCCATTCTACTCGGATTGATTCCATTCCATTCCATTCCATTCCATTCCATTCGATTCCATTCCATTCCATTCCTTTCCATTCCAATCCATTCCATTCTACTCGGGTTGATTCCATTCTATTCCATTCCATTCCATTCCATTCCATTCCATTCCATTCCATTCTATTCCATTCCATTCCATTCCATTCCATTCCATTCCATTCCATTCGATTCCATTCCATTCCATTCCATTCCATTCCATTCCATTCCATTCCATTCCATTCCATTCTGTTCTACTCGGGTTGATTCCATTCTATTCCATTCCATTCCGTTCGATTCCATTTGATTCCATTCGATTCCATTCCATTCCATTCCATTCCCTTCCATTCCATTCTATTCCATTGAATTCCATTCCAATGCATTCCATTCCATTCCATTCCGTTCTACTCTGATTGATTCCATTCCATTCCATTCCATTCCATTCCATTCCATTCCATTCCATTCGATTCCATTCCATTCCATTCCATTCCATTCCATTCCATTCCAATACATTCCATTCTACTCTGGTTGATTCCATTCCATTCCATTCCATTCCATTCCATTCCATTCGTCTCCATTCAATTCCATTCGATTCCATTCCATTCTATTCCATTGAATTCCATTCCATTCCATTCCATTCCATTCCATTCCATTCCATTCCAATCCATTCCGTTCTACTCGGGTTGATTCCATTCCATTCCATTCCATTCCATTCCATTCCATTCCATTCCACTGCATTCCATTCGATTCCATTCGATTCCATTCCATTCCATTCCAATCCATTCCATTCTACTCGGGTTGACTCCATTCCATTCCATTCCATTCCATTCCATTCCATTCCATTCCATTCCATCCCATTCCATTCCATTCCATTCCATTCCGTTCTACTCGGGTTGATTCCATGCCATTCCATTTCATTCCATTCCATTCCATTCCATTTCTTTCGATTCCATTCGATTCCATTCCATTCCATTCCATTCCAATCCATTCCATTCTACTCAGGTTGATTCCATTCCATTCCATTCCATTCCATTCCATTCCATTCCTTTCCATTCCATTCCATTCCATTCCACTCGATTCCATTCCATTCCTTTCCATTCCATTCCAATCCATTCCATTCTACTCGGGTGGATTCCTTTCCATTCCATTCCATTCCATTCCATTCCATTCCATTCCATTCCATTCCATTCCATTCCATTCCATTCCATTCCATTCCATTCTACTCGGGTTCATTCCATTCCATTCCATTCCATTCCATTCCATTCCATTCCATTCCATTCCACTCGGGTGCATTCCATTCCATTCCATTCCATTCCATTCCATTCCATTCCATTCCATTCCATTCCGTTCTGCTCAGGTTGATTTCCATTCCATTCTATTCCATTCCATTCCATTCCATTCCATTCCATTACATTCCATTCCATTCCATTCCATTCCATTCCATTCCATTCCATTCCATTCCATTCCGTTCTACTCGGCTTGAATCCATTGAGTACCGTTCCGTTCCGTTCCGTCCCGACACGTCCCGTCCAGTCCCGTCCCGTGCCGTTTTACTCGGGTTGATTCCTTTGCATTCCGTTCCGCTCGTTTCCGTTACGTTCCATTCCGTTCCACGCGGGTTGGTTCAATTCCATTCTATTCTATTCTATTCCTTTCCCTTCCATTCCATTCCATTCCATTCCATTCTACTCGGGTTGATTCCATGCCATTCCGTTCCGCTCCATTCCGTTCCACGCGGGTTGGTTCAATTCCATTCTATTCTATTCTATTCCTTTCCCTTCCATTCCTTTCCATTCCATTTAGTTCTACTCGGGTTGATTCCATTCCATTCCATTCCATTCCTTTCCATTCCATTCCAATCCATTCCATTCCATTACTTTCCATTCCATTCCATTCCAATCCATTCCATTCTACTCGGGTTGACTCCATTCCATTCCACTCCATTACATTACATTCCATTATATTCCATTCCATTCCATTCGATTCCGTTCGATTCCATTCCATTCCATTCCATTCCATTCCATTCCATTCCATTCCATTCCATTCGATTCCATTCCATTCCATTCCATTCCATTCCATTCCATTCCAATCCATTCCATTCTACTCGGGTTGATTCAATTCCATTCCATTCCATTCCATTCCATTCCATTCCATTCCATTCCTTTCGATTCCATTCCTTTCCATTCCATTCCATTCCATTCCATTCCATTCCATTCCGTTCTACTCGGGTTGATTCCACTCCATTCCATTCCATTCCATTCCATTCCATTCCATTCCATTCCATTCCATTCCTTTCCATTCCAACCCATTCCGTTCTACTCGGGTTGATTCCATTCCATTCCATGGAATTCCATTCCATTCCATTCCATTCCATTCCATTCCATTCGATTCCATTCCATTCCATTCCATTCCATTCCAATCCATTCCATTCCACTCGGGTTCATTCCATTCCATTCCATTCCATTCCATTCCATACCACTCGGGTGCATTCCATTCCATTCCATTCCATTCCATTCCATTCCATTCCGTTCTGCTCAGGTTGATTTCCATTCCATTCCATTCCATTCCATTCCATTCCATTCCATTCCATTCCATTCCATTCCATTCCATTCCATTCCATTCCGTTCTACTCTGCTTGAATCCATTGAGTTCCGTTCCGTTCCGTTCCGTCCCGACACGTCCCGTCCCGTCCCGTCCCGTCCCGTCCCGTCCCGTGCCGTTTTACTCGGGTTGATTCCTTTCCATTCCGTTCCGCTCGTTTCCGTTACGTTCCATTCCGTTCCACGCGGGTTGGTTCAATTCCATTCTATTCTATTCTATTCCTTTCCCTTCCATTCCATTCCATTCCATTCCATTCTACTCGGGTTGATTCCATGCCATTCCGTTCCGCTCCATTCCGTTCCACGCGGGTTGGTTCAATTCCATTCTATTCTATTCTATTCCTTTCCCTTCCCTTCCATTCCATTCCATTCCATTCTACTCGGGTTGATTCCATGCCATTCCGTTCCGTTCCATTCCGTCCCATCCCGACCCGTCCCATCCCGTCCCGTCCCGTCCCATCCCGTTCCGTTCCACATGGGCTGATTCAATTCCTTTCGGTTACATTGAATTCCATTCCATTCCATTCTACTCGGATTGATTCCATTCCATTCCATTCCATTCCATTCCATTCCATTCCATTCCATTCCATTCCATTTCATTCCATTCCATTCCATTCCATTGCGTTCCATTCGATTCGATTCCATTCCATTCCTTTCCATTCCATTCCAATCCATTCCATTCTACTTGGGTTGATTCCATTCCATTCCATTCCATTCCATTCCATTCCATTCCATTCCATTCCATTCCACTCGATTCCATTCCATTCCATTCCATTCCATTCCAATCCATTCCATTCTACTCGGGTGGATTCCATTCCATTCCATTCCTTTCCATTCCATTCCATTCCATTCCATTCCATTACATTCCATTCGGTTCCATTCCATTCCATTCCATTCCATTCCATTCCATTCCATTCCATTCCATTCCATTCCATTCCGTTCTAATCGGGTTGATTCCATTCTATTCCATTCCATTCCATTCCATTCCATTCCATTCCATTCCATTCCATTCCATTCCATTCTATTCCATTCCATTCTACTCCATTGAATTCCATTCCATTCCATTCTATTCCATTCCATTCCATTCCTTTCCATTCCATTTAGTTCTACTCGGGTTGATTCCATTCCATTCCATTCCATTCCTTTCCATTCCATTCCAATCCATTCCATTCCATTCCTTTCCATTCCATTCCATTCCAATCCATTCCATTCTACTCGGGTTGACTCCATTCCATTCCATTACATTACATTACATTCCATTATATTCCATTCCATTCCATTCGATTCCGTTCGATTCCACTCCATTCCATTCCATTCCATTCCATTCCATTCCATTCCATTCCATTCCATTCCATTCCATTCTATTCCATTCCATTCCATTCCATTCCATTCCATTCCATTCCATTCCATTCCAATCCATTCCATTCTACTCGGGTTGATTCAATTCCTTTCCATTCCATTCCATTCCATTCCATTCCATTCCATTCCATTCCATTCCTTTCGATTCCATTCCATTCCATTCCATTCCATTCCATTCCATTCCATTCCATTCCATTCCATTCCATTCCGTTCTACTCGGGTTGATTCCATTCCATTCCATTCCATTCCATTCCATTCCATTCCATTCCAACCCATTCCGTTCTACTCGGGTTGATTCCATTCCATTCCATTGAATTCCATTCCATTCCATTCCATTCCATTCCATTCCATTCGATTCCATTCCTTTCTACTCCATTGAATTCCATTCCATTAAATTCTATTCCATTCCATTCCATTCCTTTCCATTCCCTTTAGTTCTACTCGGGTTGATTCCATTCCATTCCATTCCATTCCTTTCCATTCCATTCCAATCCATTCCATTCCATTCCTTTCCATTCCATTCCATTCCAATCCATTCCATTCTACTCGGGATGACTCCATTCCATTCCATTCCATTACATTACATTCCATTATATTCCATTCCATTCCATTCGATTCCGTTCGATTCCACTCCATTCCATTCCATTCCATTCCATTCCATTCCATTCCATTCGATTCCATTCCATTCCATTCGATTCGATTCCATTCCATTCCATTCCATTCCATTCCATTCCATTCCATTCCAATCCATTCCATTCTACTCGGGTTGATTCAATTCCATTCCATTCCATTCCATTCCATTCCATTCCATTCCATTCCATTCCATTCCATTCCTTTCGATTCCATTCCATTCCATTCCATTCCATTCCATTCCATTCCATTCCATTCCATTCCATTCCGTTCTACTCGGGTTGATTCCATTCCATTCCATTCCATTCCATTCCATTCCATTCCATTCCATTCCATTCCATTCCATTCCTTTCCATTCCAACCCATTCCGTTCTACTCGGGTTGATTCCATTCCATTCCATTGAATTCCATTCCATTCCATTCCATTCCATTCCATTCCATTCCATTCCATTCCATTCCATTCCAAACCATTCCATTCTACTCGGGTTCATTCCATTCCATTCCATTCCATTCCATTCCATTCCATTCCATTCCACTCGGGTGCATTCCATTCCATTCCATTCCATTCCATTCCATTCCATTCCATTCCATTCCGTTCTGCTCAGGTTGATTTCCATTCCATTCTATTCCATTCCATTCCATTCCATTCCATTCCATTCCATTCCATTCCATTCCATTCCATTCCATTCCATTCCATTCCGTTCTACTCGGCTTGAATCCATTGAGTTCCGTTCCGTTCCGTTCCGTCCCGACACGTCCCGTCCAGTCCCGTCCCGTGCCGTTTTACTCGGGTTGATTCCTTTGCATTCCGTTCCGCTCGTTTCCGTTACGTTCCATTCCGTTCCACGCGGGTTGGTTCAATTCCATTCTATTCTATTCTATTCCTTTCCCTTCCATTCCATTCCATTCCATTCCATTCTACTCGGGTTGATTCCATGCCATTCCGTTCCGCTCCATTCCGTTCCACGCGGGTTGGTTCAATTCCATTCTATTCTATTCTTTTCCTTTCCCTTCCATTCCATTCCATTCCATTCCATTCTACTCGGGTTGATTCCATGCCATTCCGTTCCGTTCCATTCCGTCCCATCCCGACCCGTCCCATCCCGTCCCGTCCCGTCCCATCCCGTTCCGTTCCACATGGGTTGATTCAATTCCTTTCGGTTACATTGAATTCCATTCCATTCCATTCTACTCGGATTGATTCCATTCCATTCCATTCCATTCCATTCCATACAATTCCATTCCATTCCATTTCATTGCATGCCATTCCATTCCATTTCTTTCGATTCCATTCGTTTCCATTCCATTCCATTCCATTCCAATCCATTCCATTCTACTCGGGTTGATTCCATTCCATTCCATTCCATTCCATTCCATTCCATTCCATTCCATTCCATTCCATTCCATTCCACTCGATTCCATTCCATTCCTTTCCATTCCATTCCAATCCATTCCATTCTACTCGGGTGGATTCCATTCCATTCCATTCCATTCCATTCCATTCCATTCCATTCCATTCCATTCCATTCCATTCCATTCCATTCGATTCCATTCCATTCCATTCCATTCCATTCCATTCCATTCCGTTCTAGTCGGGTTGATTCCATTCTATTCCATTCCATTCCATTCCATTCCATTCCATTCCATTCCATGCCATTCCATTCTATTCCATTCCCTTCTACTCCATTGAATTCCATTCCATTCCATTCAATTCCATTCCATTCCATTCCTTTCCATTCCATTTAGTTCTACTCGGGTTGATTCCATTCCATTCCATTCCATTCCATTCCATTCCATTCCATTCCATTCCATTCCATTCCATTCCATTACTTTCCATTCCATTCCATTCCAATCCATTCCATTCTACTCGGGTTGACTCCATTCCATTCCATTCCATTCCATTCCATTCCATTCCATTCCATTCGATTCCATTCCATTCCATTCGATTCCATTCCATTCCATTGCATTCCATTCCATTCCATTCCATTCCAATCCATTCCTTTCTACTCTGGTTGATTCCATTCCATTCCATTCCATTCCATTCCATTCCATTCCATTCCATTCCGTTCTACTCGGGTTGATTCCACTCCATTCCATTCCATTCCATTCCATTCCATTCCATTCCATTCCATTCCATTCCTTTCCATTCCAACCCATTCCGTTCTACTCGGGTTGATTCCATTCCATTCCATTCCATTCCGTTCCATTCCATTCCATTCCATTCCATTCCATTCCATTCGATTCCATTCCATTCCATTCCATTCCAAACCATTCCATTCTACACGGGTTCATCATTCCATTCCATTCCATTCCATTCCATTCCATTCCACTTGGGTTCATTCCATTCCATTCCATTCCATTGCATTCCATTCCATTCCATTCCACTCGGGTGCATTCCATTCCATTCCATTCCATTCCATTCCATTCCATTCCATTCCATTCCATTCCATTCCATTCCATTCGATTCCATTCCATTCCATTCCATTCCATTCCATTCCATTCCATTCCATTCCATTCCGTTCTACTCGGCTTGAGTCCATTGAGTTCCGTTCCGTTCCGTTCCGTCCCGACACGTCCCGTCCCGTCCCGTCCCGTGCCGTTTTACTCGGGTTGATTCCTTTCCATTCCGTTCCGCTCGTTTCCGTTACGTTCCATTCCGTTCCACGCGGGTTGGTTCAATTCCATTCTATTCTATTCTATTCCTTTCCCTTCCATTCCATTCCATTCCATTCCATTCTACTCGGGTTGATTCCATGCCATTCCGTTCCGCTCCATTCCGTTCCACGCGGGTTGGTTCAATTCCATTCTATTCTATTCTATTCCTTTCCCTTCCATTCCATTCCATTCCATTCCATTCTACTCGGGTTGATTCCATGCCATTCCGTTCTGTTCCATTCCGTCCCATCCCGACCCGTCCCATCCCGTCCCGTCCTGTCCCATCCCGTTCTGTTCCACATGGGTTGATTCAATTCCTTTCGGTTACATTGAATTCCATTCCATTCCATTCTACTCGGATTGATTCCATTCCATTCCATTCCATTCCATTCCATTCGATTCCATTCCATTCCATTCCATTCCATTCCATTCCATTCCATTGCGTTCCATTCAATTCGATTCCATTCCATTCCATTCCATTCCATTCCAATCCATTCCATTCTACTTGGGTTGATTCCATTCCATTCCATTCCATTCCATTCGATTCCATTCAATTCCATTCCATTCCATTCCATTCCATTCCATTCCATTCCATTCCATTCCATTCCATTCCATTCCATTCCATTCCATTCTGTTCTACTCGGGTTGATTCCACTCCATTCCATTCCATTCTATTCCATTCCATTCCATTCAATTCCATTCTATTCCATTCGATTCCATTCCATTCCATTTCATTTTATTCCATTCCATTCCATTCCATTCCATTCCATTCCATTCCATTCCATTCCATTCCATTCCATTCCGTTCTACTCGGGTTGATTCCACTCCATTCCATTCCATTCCATTCCATTCCATTCCATTCCACTCGGGTTGATCATTCCATTCCATTCCATTCAATTCCATTCCATTCCATTCCATTCCATTCCATTCCACTCGGGCTCATTCCATTCCATTCCATTCAATTCCATTCCATTCCATTCCATTCCATTCCGTTCCATTCCATTCCGTTCTACTCGGTTTGATTTCCATTCAATTCCATTCCATTCCATTCCATACCATTCCATTCCATTCCATTCCATTCCATTCCATTCCTTTCCATTTACTCCATTCCTTTCTACTCGGGTTGATTCCATTGAGTTTGGTTCCGTTCCGTTCCGTCCCATCCCGTCCCGTCCCGTCCCGTCCCGTGCCGTTTTACTCGGGTTGATTCCTTTCCATTCCGTTCCGCTCGTTTCCGTTGCGTTCCATTCCGTTCCACGCGGGTTGGTTCAATTCCATTCTATTCTATTCTATTCCTTTCCATTCCATTCCATTCCATTCCATTCCATTCTACTCGGGTTGATTCCATGCCATTCCGTTCCGTTCCATTCCGTCCCATCTCGACCCGTCCCATCACGTCCCGTCCCGTCCGATCCCGTTCCGTTCCACATGGGTTGATTCAATTCCTTTCGGTTACATTGAATTCCATTCTATTCCATTCTACTCGGATTGATTCCATTCCATTCCATTCCATTCCATTCCATTCCATTCCATTCCATTCCATTCCATTCGATTCCATTCCATTCCTTTCCATTCCAATCCATTCCATTCTACTCGGGTTGATTCCATTCTATTCCATTCCATTCCATTCCATTCCATTCCATTCCATTCCATTCCATTCCATTCCATTCCATTCCATTCTACTCGGGTTGATTCCATTCTATTCCATTCCATTCCGTTCGATTCCATTTGATTCCATTCGATTCCATTCCATTCCATTCCATTCCCTTCCATTCCATTCTATTCCATTGAATTCCATTCCATTCCATTCCATTCCATTCCATTCCATTCCGTTCTACTCTGATTGATTCCATTAAATTCCATTCCATTCCATTCCATTCCATTCCATTCCATTCCATTCCATTCCATTCCATTCCATTCCATTCCATTCCATTCCAATACATTCCATTCTACTCTGGTTGATTCCATTCCATTCCATTCCATTCCATTCCATTCGTCTCCATTCGATTCCATTCGATTCCATTCCATTCCATTCCATGGAATTCCATTCCATTCCATTCCATTCCATTCCATTCCATTCCATTCCATTCCATTCCATTCCATTCCATTCCATTCCATTCCATTCCATTCAGTTCTACTCGGGTTGATTCCATTCCATTCCTTTCCATTCCATTCCATTCCATTCCATTCCATTCCACTCCATTCCATTCGATTCCATTCGATTCCATTCCATTCCATTCCATTCCATTCCATTCCATTCCAATCCATTCCATTCTACTCGGGTTGATTCCATTCCATTCCATTCCATTCCATTCCATTCCATTCCATTCCATTCCATTGCATTCCATTCGATTCCATTAGATTCCATTCCATTCCATTCCATTCCATTCCATTCCATTCCATTCCATTCCATTCCGTTCCACTCGGGTTGATTCCATTCTATTCCATTCCATTCCATTCTATTCCATTCGATATCATTCGAATCCATTCCATCCCATTCCATTCCATTCCATTCCATTCCGTTCTACTCGGGTTGATTCCATTCCATTCCATTTCATTCCATTCCATTCCATTCCATTCCATTCCATTCCATTCGATTCCATTCCATTCCATTCCATTCCATTCCGTTCTAGTCGGGTTGATTCCATTCTATTCCATTCCATTCCATTCCATTCCATTCCATTCCATTCCATTCCATTCCATTCCATTCTACTCCATTGAATTCCATTCCATTCCACTCAATTCCATTCCATTCCATTCCTTTCCATTCCATTTAGTTCTACTCGGGTTGATTCCATTCCATTCCATTCCATTCCATTCCATTCCATTCCATTCCATTCCATTCCATTACTTTCCATTCCATTGCATTCCAATCCATTCCATTCTACTCGGGTTGACTCCATTCCATTCCATTCCATTCCATTCCATTCCATTCCATTCCATTCCATTATATTCCATTCTATTCCATTCGATTCCGTTCGATTCCATTCCATTCCATTCCATTCCATTCCATTCCATTCCATTCCATTCCATTCCATTCCACTCCCTTCCATTCCATTCGATTCCATTCCATTCCATTCCATTCCATTCCATTCCATTCCATTCCATTCCATTCCATTCCATTCCATTTACTCCATTCCGTTCTACTCGGGTTGATTCCATTGAGTTTGGTTCCGTCCCGTCCCGTCCCGTCCCGTCCCATCCCGTCCCGTCCCGTGCCGTTTTACTCAGGTTGATTCCTTTCCATTCCGTTCCGCTCGTTTCAGTTACGTTCCATTCCGTTCCACGCGGGTTGGTTCAGTTCCATTCTATTGTATTCTATTCCTTTCCCTTCCATTCAATTCCATTCCATTCCATTATACTCGGGTTGATTCCATGCCATTCCGTTCCGTTCCATTCCTTCCCATTCCGACCCGTCCCATCCCGTCCCGACCCGTCCCATCCCGTTCCAATCAACATGGGTTGATTCAATTCCTTTCGGTTACATTGAACTCCATTCCATTCCATTCTTCTCGGATTGATTCCATTCCATTCCATTCCATTCCATTCCATTCCATTCCAATCCATTCCATTCTACTCGGGTTGATTCCATTCTATGCCATTCCATTCCATTCCATTCCATTCCATTCCATTCCATTCCATTTCATTCCATTCCATTCCATTCCATTCCATTCCATTCCATTCGATTCCATTCCATTCCATTCCATTCCATTCCATTCCATTCCATTCCATTCCATTCCGTTCTACTCGGCTTGAGTCCATTGAGTTCCGTTCCGTTCCGTTCCGTCCCGACACGTCCCGTCCCGTCCCGTCCCGTGCCGTTTTACTCGGGTTGATTCCTTTCCATTCCGTTCCGCTCGTTTCCGTTACGTTCCATTCCGTTCCACGCGGGTTGGTTCAATTCCATTCTATTCTATTCTATTCCTTTCCCTTCCATTCCATTCCATTCCATTCCATTCTACTCGGGTTGATTCCATGCCATTCCGTTCCGTTCCATTCCGTCCCATCCCGACCCGTCCCATCCCGTCCCGTCCTGTCCCATCCCGTTCTGTTCCACATGGGTTGATTCAATTCCTTTCGGTTACATTGAATTCCATTCCATTCCATTCTACTCGGATTGATTCCATTCCATTCCATTCCATTCCATTCCATTCCATTCGATTCCATTCCATTCCATTCCATTCCATTCCATTCCATTCCATTCCATTCCATTGCGTTCCATTCAATTCGATTCCATTCCATTCCATTCCATTCCATTCCAATCCATTCCATTCTACTTGGGTTGATTCCATTCCATTCCATTCCATTCCATTCGATTCCATTCAATTCCATTCCATTCCATTCCATTCCATTCCATTCCATTCCATTCCATTCCATTCCATTCCATTCCATTCCATTCTGTTCTACTCGGGTTGATTCCACTCCATTCCATTCCATTCTATTCCATTCCATTCCATTCAATTCCATTCTATTCCATTCGATTCCATTCCATTCCATTTCATTTTATTCCATTCCATTCCATTCCATTCTATTCCATTGAATTCCATTCCATTCCATTCCATTCCATTCCATTCCATTCCATTCCATTCCATTCCATTCCATTCCATTCCATTCCATTCCGTTCTACTCGGGTTGATTCCACTCCATTCCATTCCATTCCATTCCATTCCATTCCATTCCATTCCATTCCATTCCACTCGGGTTGATCATTCCATTCCATTCCATTCAATTCCATTCCATTCCATTCCATTCCATTCCATTCCACTCGGGCTCATTCCATTCCATTCCATTCAATTCCATTCCATTCCATTCCATTCCATTCCGTTCCATTCCATTCCGTTCTACTCGGTTTGATTTCCATTCAATTCCATTCCATTCCATTCCATTCCATTCCATTCCATTCCATTCCATTCCATTCCATTCCATTCCTTTCCATTTACTCCATTCCGTTCTACTCGGGTTGATTCCATTGAGTTTGGTTCCGTTCCGTTCCGTCCCATCCCGTCCCGTCCCGTCCCGTCCCGTGCCGTTTTACTCGGGTTGATTCCTTTCCATTCCGTTCCGCTCGTTTCCGTTGCGTTCCATTCCGTTCCACGCGGGTTGGTTCAATTCCATTCTATTCTATTCTATTCCTTTCCATTCCATTCCATTCCATTCCATTCCATTCTACTCGGGTTGATTCCATGCCATTCCGTTCCGTTCCATTCCGTCCCATCTCGACCCGTCCCATCACGTCCCGTCCCGTCCGATCCCGTTCCGTTCCACATGGGTTGATTCAATTCCTTTCGGTTACATTGAATTCCATTCCATTCCATTCTACTCGGATTGATTCCATTCCATTCCATTCCATTCCATTCCATTCCATTCCATTCCATTCCATTCGATTCCATTCCATTCCTTTCCATTCCAATCCATTCCATTCTACTCGGGTTGATTCCATTCTATTCCATTCCATTCCATTCCATTCCATTCCATTCCATTCCATTCCATTCCATTCCATTCCATTCCATTCCATTCTACTCGGGTTGATTCCATTCTATTCCATTCCATTCCGTTCGATTCCATTTGATTCCATTCGATTCCATTCCATTCCATTCCATTCCCTTCCATTCCATTCTATTCCATTGAATTCCATTCCATTCCATTCCATTCCATTCCATTCCATTCCGTTCTACTCTGATTGATTCCATTAAATTCCATTCCATTCCATTCCATTCCATTCCATTCCATTCCATTCCATTCCATTCCATTCCATTCCATTCCATTCCATTCCATTCCAATACATTCCATTCTACTCTGGTTGATTCCATTCCATTCCATTCCATTCCATTCCATTCGTCTCCATTCGATTCCATTCGATTCCATTCCATTCCATTCCATGGAATTCCATTCCATTCCATTCCATTCCATTCCATTCCATTCCATTCCATTCCATTCCATTCCATTCCATTCCATTCAGTTCTACTCGGGTTGATTCCATTCCATTCCTTTCCATTCCATTCCATTCCATGCCATTCCATTCCACTCCATTCCATTCGATTCCATTCGATTCCATTCCATTCCATTCCATTCCATTCCATTCCAATCCATTCCATTCTACTCGGGTTGATTCCATTCCATTCCATTCCATTCCATTCCATTCCATTCCATTCCATTCCATTCCATTCCATTGCATTCCATTCGATTCCATTAGATTCCATTCCATTCCATTCCATGGAATTCCATTCCATTCCATTCCATTCCGTTCCACTCGGGTTGATTCCATTCTATTCCATTCCATTCCATTCTATTCCATTCGATATCATTCGAATCCATTCCATCCCATTCCATTCCATTCCATTCCATTCCGTTCTACTCTGGTTGATTCCATTCCATTCCATTTCATTCCATTCCATTCCATTCCATTCCATTCGATTCCATTCCATTCCATTCCATTCCATTCCGTTCTAGTCGGGTTGATTCCATTCTATTCCATTCCATTCCATTCCATTCCATTCCATTCCATTCCATTCCATTCCATTCTACTCCATTGAATTCCATTCCATTCCACTCAATTCCATTCCATTCCATTCCTTTCCATTCCATTTAGTTCTACTCTGGTTGATTCCATTCCATTCCATTCCATTCCATTCCATTCCATTTCATTCCATTCCATTCCATTCCATTACTTTCCATTCCATTGCATTCCAGTCCATTCCATTCTACTCGGGTTGACTCCATTCCATTCCATTCCATTCCATTCCATTCCATTCCATTCCATTCCATTCCATTATATTCCATTCTATTCCATTCGATTCCGTTCGATTCCATTCCATTCCATTCCATTCCATTCCATTCCATTCCATTCGATTCCATTCCATTCCCTTCCATTCCATTCCATTCCATTCCATTCCATTCCATTCCATTCCATTCCATTTACTCCATTCCGTTCTACTCGGGTTGATTCCATTGAGTTTGGTTCCGTCCCGTCCCGTCCCGTCCCGTCCCGTCCCGTGCCGTTTTACTCAGGTTGATTCCTTTCCATTCCGTTCCGCTCGTTTCAGTTACGTTCCATTCCGTTCCACGCGGGTTGGTTCAGTTCCATTCTATTGTATTCTATTCCTTTCCCTTCCATTCAATTCCATTCCATTCCATTATACTCGGGTTGATTCCATGCCATTCCGTTCCGTTCCATTCCGTCCCATTCCGACCCGTCCCATCCCGTCCCGACCCGTCCCATCCCGTTCCAATCCACATGGGTTGATTCAATTCCTTTCGGTTACATTGAACTCCATTCCATTCCATTCTTCTCGGATTGATTCCATTCCATTCCATTCCATTCCATTCCATTCCATTCCAATCCATTCCATTCTACTCGCGTTGATTCCATTCTATGCCATTCCATTCCATTCCATTCCATTCCATTCCATTCCATTCCATTTCATTCCATTCCATTCCATTCCATTCCATTCCATTCCATTCCATTCGATTCCATTCCATTCCATTCCATTCCATTCCATTCCATTCCATTCCATTCCGTTCTACTCGGGTTGATTCCATTCTATTCCATTCCGTTCCGATCGATTCCATTTGATTCAATTCGATTCCATTCCATTCCATTCCATTCCCTTCCATTCCATTCTATTCCATTGAATTCCATTCCATTCCATTCCATTCCATTCCATTCCATTCCATTCCGTTCTACTCTGATTGATTCCATTCCATTCCATTCCATTCCATTCCATTCCATTCCATTCCATTCCATTCCATTCCATTCCATTCCATTCCATTCCAATACATTCCATTCTTCTCTGGTTGATTCCATTCCATTCCATTCCATTCCATTCCATTCGTCTCCATTCGATTCCATTCCATTCCATTCCATTCCATTCCATTCCATTCCATTCCATTCCATTCCATTCCATTCCGTTCTACTCGGGTTGATTCCACTCCATTCCATTCCATTCCATTCCATTCCATTCCATTCCATTCCATTCCATTCGTCTCCATTCGATTCCATTCGATTCCATTCCATTCTATTCCATTGAATTCCATTCCATTCCATTCCATTCCGTTCCATTCCATTCCATTCCATTCCATTCCATTCCATTCCATTCCATTCCATTCCATTCCGTTCGATTCCATTACATTCCATTCCAATCCAATCCATTCCGTTCTACTCGGGTTGATTCCATTCCATTCCATTCCATTCCATTCGATTCCATTCCATTCTATTCCATTGAATTCCATTCCATTCCATTCCATTCCGTTCCATTCCATTCCATTCCATTCCATTCCATTCCATTCCATTCCATTCCGTTCTACTCGGGTTGATTCCATTCCATTCCATTCCATTCCAATCCATTCCATTCCATTCCGTTCTACTCGGGTTGATTCCATTCCATTCCATTTCATTCCATTCCATTCCATTCCATTCCATTCGATTCCATTCGATTCCATTCCATTCCAATCCATTCCATTCTACTCGGGTTGATTCCATTCCATTCCATTCCATTCCATTCCATTCCATTCCATTCCATTCCTTTCCATTCCATTCGATTCCACTCGATTCCATTCCATTCTTTCCATTCCATTCCAATGCATTCCATTCTACTCGGGTGGATTCCATTCCGTTCCATTCCATTCCATTCCATTCCATTCCATTCCATTCCATTCCACTCCATTCGATTCCATTCCATTCCATTCCATTCCATTCCATTCCATTCCATTCCATTCCATTCCATTCCGTTCTAGTCGGGTTGATTCCATTCTATTCCATTCCATTCCATTCCATTCCATTCCATTCCATTCCATTCCATTCCATTCCATTCCATTCTATTCCATTCCATTCTACTCCATTGAATTCCATTCCATTCCATTCTATTCCATTCCATTCCATTCCTTTCCATTCCATTTAGTTCTACTCGGGTTGATTCCATTCCATTCCATTCCATTCCATTCCATTCCATTCCATTCCATTCCATTCCATTCCATTCCATTACTTTCCATTCCATTCCATTCCAATCCATTCCATTCTACTCGGGTTGACTCCATTCCATTCCGTTCCATTCCATTCCATTCCATTCCATTCCATTCCATTCCATTCCATTATAATCCATTCCATTCCATTCAATTCCCTTCGATTCCATTCCATTCCATTCCATTCCATTCCATTCCATTCCATTCCATTCGATTCCATTCGATTCCATTCCATTCCATTCCATTCCAATCCATTCCATTCTACTCGGGTTGATTCCATTCCATTCCATTCCATTCCATTCCATTCCATTCCATTCCATTCCATTCCATTCCATTCTATCCCTTTCGATTCCATTCCATTCCATTAAATTCCATTGCATTCCATTCCATTCCATTCCATTCCATTCCCTTCCATTGCATTCCATTCCGTTCCATTCCATTCCATTCCATTCCATTCTAGTCGGGTTGATTCCACTCAATTCCATTCCATTCCATTCCATACCATTCCATTCGATTCCATTCCATTCCATTCCATTCCATTCCATTCCATTCCATTCCATTCCATTCCATTCCATTCCATTCCATTCTAGTCGGGTTGATTCCATTCTATTCCATTCCATTCCATTCCATTCCATTCCATTCCATTCCATTCCATTCCATTCCATTCCATTCTATTCCATTCCATTCTACTCCATTGAATTCCATTCCATTCCATTCAATTCCATTCCATTCCATCCCTTTCCATTCCATTTAGTTCTACTCGGGTTGATTCCATTCCATTCCATTCCATTCCATTCCATTCCATTCCATTCCATTCAATTGCATTCCATTCCGTTACTTTCCATTCCATTCCATTCCAATCCATTCCATTCTACTCGGGTTGACTCCATTCCATTCCATTCCTTTCCATTCCATTATATTCCATTCTATTCCATTCGATTCCGTTCGATTCCATTCCATTCCATTCCATTCCATTCCATTGCATTCCATTCCATTCCATTCCGTTCTACTCGGGTTGATTCCCTTCCATTCCTTTCCATTCCATTCCATTCCATTCCATTCCATTCCATTCCATTCCCTTCCATTCCATTCCATTCCAATCCATTCCATTCTACTCGGGTTGATTCCATTCCATTCCATTGCATTCGACTCCATTCGATTCCATTCGATTCCATTCCATTCCATTCCGTTCCATTCCATTCCATTCCATTCCATTCTATTCCATTGAATTCCATTCCATTCCATTCCATTCCACTCCATTCCATTCCATTCCATTCCATTCCATTCCATTCCGTTCTACTCTGGTTGATTCCATTCCATTCCATTCCATTCCATTCCATTCCATTCCATTCCATTCCATTCCATTCCATTCCAATCTATTCCATTCTATTCAATTCGATTCCATTCGATTCCATTCAATTCCATTCAATTCCATTCCATTCCATTCCAATCCATTCCATTCTACTCGGGTTGATTCCATTCCATTCCATTCCATTCCATTCCATTCCATTCCATTCCATTCCATTCCATTCCAATCCATTCCATTCCATTCGATTCCATTCGATTCCATTCCATTCCATTCCATTCCATTCCATTCCATTCTTTCCATTCCATTCCATTCCATTCCAATCTATTCCATTCGATTCCATTCGATTCCATTCCATTCCATTCCATTCCATTCCATTCCATTCCATTCCATTCCATTCTATTCCATTCCATTCCATTCCATTCCATTCCATTCCATTCCATTCCAATCCATTCCCTTCCGTTCTATTCGGGTTGATTCCATTCCATTCCATTCCATTCCATTCCATTCCATTCCATTCCATTCCATTCCATTCCATTGCATTCCATTCGATTCCATTCGATTCCATTCCATTCCATTCCATTCCATTCCATTCCATTCCATTCCATTCCATTCCATTCTATTCCATTCCTTTCCATTCCATTCCATTCTATTCCATTCCATTCCATTCCGTTCCACTCGGGTTGATTCCATTCTATTCCATTCCATTCCATTCGATTCCATTCGATATCATTCGATTCCATTCCATTCCATTCCATTCCATTCCATTCCATTCCATTCCATTCCATTCCATTCTATTCCATTCCATTCCATTCCATTCCATTCTATTCCATTCCATTCCATTCCGTTCTACTCGGGTTGATTCCATTCCATTCCATTTCATTCCATTCCATTCCATTCCATTCCATTCCATTCGATTCCATTCGATTCCATTCCATTCCATTCCATTCCAATCCATTCCATTGTACTCGGGTTGATTCCATTCCATTCCATTCCATTCCATTCCATTCCATTCCATTCCATTCCATTCCATTCCACTCGATTCCATTCCTTTCCATTCCATTCCATTCCAATCCATTGCATTCTACTCGGGTGGATTCCATTCCATTCCATTCCTTTCCATTCCATTCCATTCCATTACATTACATTCCATTCGGTTCCATTCCATTCCATTCCATTCCATTCCATTCCATTCCATTCCATTCCATTCCATTCCATTCCATTCCGTTCTAATCGGGTTGATTCCATTCTATTCCATTCCATTCCATTCCATTCCATTCCATTCCATTCCATTCGATTCCATTCCATTCCATTCCATTCTATTCCATTCAATTCTACTCCATTGAATTCCATTACATTCCATTCTATTCCATTCCATTCCATTCCTTTCCATTCCAATTGGTTCTACTCGGGTTGATTCCATTCCATTCCATTCCATTCCTTTCCATTCCATTCCAATCCATTCCATTCCATTACTTACCATTCCATTCCATTCCAATCCATTCCATTCTACTCGGGTTGACTCCATTCCATTCCATTCAATTACATTACATTACATTATATTCCATTCCATTCCATTCGATTCCGTTCGATTCCATTCCATTCCATTCCATTCCATTCCATTCCAATCCATTCCATTCTACTCGGGTTGATTCCATTCCATTCCATTCCATTCCATCCCATTCCAATCCATTCCATTCCATTCCGTTCTACTCGGGTTGATTCCATTCCATTCCATTTCATTCCATTCCATTCCATTCCATTCCATTCCATTCCATTCCATTCGATTCCATTCGATTCCATTCCATTCCATTCCATTCCAATCCATTCCATTCTACTCGGGTTGATTCCATTCCATTCCATTCCATTCCATTCCATTCCATTCCATTCCATTCCATTCCATTCCACTCGATTCCATTCCATTCTTTCCATTCCATTCCAATCCATTCCATTCTACTCGGGTGGATTCCATTCCATTCCATTCCATTCCATGCCATTCCATTCCATTCCATTCCATTCCATTCCGTTCTAGTCGGGTTGATTCCATTCTATTCCATTCCATTCCATTCCATTCCATTCCATTCCATTCCATTCCATTCCATTCCATTCTATTCCATTCCGTTCTACTCCATTGAATTCCATTCCATTCCATTCTATTCCTTTCCATTCCATTCCTTTCCATTCCATTTAGTTCTACTCGGGTTGATTCCATTCCATTCCATTCCATTCCATTCCATTCCATTCCATTCCATTCCATTCCATTACTTTCCATTCCATTCCATTCCAATCCATTCCATTCTACTCGGGTTGACTCCATTCCATTCCGTTCCATTCCATTCCATTCCATTCCATTCCATTCCATTATAATCCATTCCATACCATTCGATTCCGTTCGATTCCATTCCATTCCATTCCATTCCATTCCATTCAATTCCATTCGATTCCATTCGATTCCATTCCATTCCATTCCATTCCAATCCATTCCATTCTACTCGGGTTGATTCCATTCCATTTCATTCCATTCCATTCCATTCCATTCCATTCCGTTCCATTCCATTCCATTCCATTCTATCCCTTTCGATTCCATTCCATTCCATTAAATTCCATTCCATTCCATTCCATTCCATTCCATTCCATTCCATTCCATTCCATTCCATTGCATTCCATTCCGTTCTACTCGGGTTGATTCCACTCCATTCCATTCCATTCCATTCCATACAATTCCATTCGATTCCATTCCATTCCATTCCATTCCATTCCATTCCATTCCATTCCATTCCATTCCGTTCTAGTCGGGTTGATTCCATTCTATTCCATTCCATTCCATTCCATTCCATTCCATTCCATTCCATTCCATTCCATTCCATTCCATTCTATTCCATTCCATTCTACTCCATTGAATTCCATTCCATTCCATTCAATTCCATTCCATTCCATCCCTTTCCATTCCATTTAGTTCTACTCGGGTTGATTCCATTCCATTACATTCCATTCCATTCCATTCCATTCCATTCAATTCCATTCCATTCCGTTACTTTCCATTCCATTCCATTCCAATCCATTCCATTCTACTCGGGTTGACTCCATTCCATTCCATTCCTTTCCATTCCATTATATTCCATTCTATTCCATTCGATTCCGTTCGATTCCATTCCATTCCATTCCATTCCATTCCATTGCATTCCATTCCATTCCATTCCGTTCTACTCGGGTTGATTCCCTTCCATTCCTTTCCATTCCATTCCATTCCATTCCATTCCATTCCATTCCATTCCCTTCCATTCCATTCCATTCCAATCCATTCCATTCTACTCGGGTTGATTCCATTCCATTCCATTGCATTCGACTCCATTCGATTCCATTCGATTCCATTCCATTCCATTCCGTTCCATTCCATTCCATTCCATTCCATTCTATTCCATTGAATTCCATTCCCTTCCATTCCATTCCACTCCATTCCATTCCATTCCATTCCATTCCATTCCATTCCATTCCATTCCGTTCTACTCGGGTTGATTCCATTCCATTCCATTCCATTCCATTCCATTCCATTCCATTCCATTCCATTCCATTCCATTCCATTCCAATCTATTCCATTCTATTCAATTCGATTCCATTCGATTCCATTCAATTCCATTCAATTCCATTCCATTCCATTCCAATCCATTCCATTCTACTCGGGTTGATTCCATTCCATTCCATTCCATTCCATTCCATTCCATTCCATTCCATTCCATTCCATTCCATTCCATTCCATTCGATTCCATACGATTCCATTCCATTCCATTCCATTCCATTCCATTCCATTCTTTCCATTCGATTCCATTCCATTCCAATCTATTCCATTCGATTCCATTCCATTCCATTCCATTCCATTCCATTCCATTCCAATCCATTCCATTCTACTCGTGTTGATTCCATTCCATTCCATTCCATTCCATTCCATTCCATTCCATTCCATTCCATTCCATTCCATTCCATTCCATTCCATTCCATTCCGTTCTACTCGGGTTGATTCCATTCTATTCCATTCCATTCCATTCGATTGCATTCGATTCCATTCGATTCCATTCGATTCCATTCCATTCCATTCCATTCCATTCCATTCCATTCAATTCCATTCCATTCCATTCCAATCCATTCCCTTCCGTTCTATTCGGGTTGATTCCATTCCATTCCATTCCATTCCATTCCATTCCATTCCATTGCATTCCATTCGATTCCATTCGATTCCATTCCATTCCATTCCATTCCATTCCATTCCATTCCATTCCATTCCATTCCATTCCATTCTATTCCATTCCATTCCATTCCATTCCATTCTATTCCATTCCATTCCATTCCGTTCCACTCGGGTTGATTCCATTCTATTCCATTCCTTTCCATTCGATTCCATTCGATATCATTCGATTCCATTCCATTCCATTCCATTCCATTCCATTCCATTCCATTCCATTCCATTCCATTCCATTCCATTCCATTCCATTCCATTCCATTCCATTCCATTCCACTCGATTCCATTCCTTTCCATTCCATTCCATTCCAATCCATTGCATTCTACTCGGGTGGATTCCATTCCATTCCATTCCTTTCCATTCCATTCCATTCCATTCCATTACATTCCATTCGGTTGCATTCCATTCCACTCCATTCCATTCCATTCCATTCCATTCCATTCCGTTCTAATCGGGTTGATTCCATTCTATTCCATTCCATTCCATTCCATTCCATTCCATTCCATTCCATTCCATTCCATTCCATTCTATTCCATTCAATTCTACTCCATTGAATTCCATTACATTCCATTCTATTCCATTCCATTCCATTCCTTTCCATTCCATTTAGTTCTACTCGGGTTGATTCCATTCCATTCCATTCCATTCCTTTCCATTCCATTCCAATCCATTCCATTCCATTACTTACCATTCCATTCCATTCCAATCCATTCCATTCTACTCGGGTTGACTCCATTCCATTCCATTCCATTACATTACATTACATTATATTCCATTCCATTCCATTCGATTCCGTTCGATTCCATTCCATTCCATTCCATTCCATTCCATTCCAATCCATTCCATTCTACTCGGGTTGATTCCATTCCATTCCATTCCATTCCATCCCATTCCAATCCATTCCATTCCATTCCGTTCTACTCGGGTTGATTCCATTCCATTCCATTTCATTCCATTCCATTCCATTCCATTCCATTCCATTCCATTCGATTCCATTCCATTCCATTCCATTCCAATCCATTCCATTCTACTCGGGTTGATTCCATTCCATTCCATTCCATTCCATTCCATTCCATTCCATTCCATTCCATTCGATTCCACTCGATTCCATTCCATTCTTTCCATTCCATTCCAATCCATTCCATTCTACTCGGGTGGATTCCATTCCGTTCCATTCCATTCCATTCCATTCCATTCCATTCCATTCCATTCCATTCCATTCCACTCCATTCGATTCCATTCCATTCCATTCCATTCCATGCCATTCCATTCCATTCCATTCCATTCCATTGCATTCCATTCCATTCCATTCCATTCCATTCCATTCCATTGCATTCCATTCCGTTCTACTCGGGTTGATTCCACTCCATTCCATTCCATTCCATTCCATACCATTCCATTCGATTCGATTCCATTCCATTCCATTCCATTCCATTCCATTCCATTCCATTCCATTCCGTTCTAGTCGGGTTGATTCCATTCTATTCCATTCCATTCCATTCCATTCCATTCCATTCCATTCCATTCCATTCCATTCTATTCCATTCCATTCTACTCCATTGAATTCCATTCCATTCCATTCAATTCCATTCCATTCCATCCCTTTCCATTCCAGTTAGTTCTACTCGGGTTGATTCCATTCCATTACATTCCATTCCATTCCATTCCATTCCAATCCATTCCATTCTACTCGGGTTGACTCCATTCCATTCCATTCCTTTCCATTCCATTATATTCCATTCTATTCCATTCGATTCCGTTCGATTCCATTCCATTCCATTCCATTCCATTCCATTGCATTCCATTCCATTCCATTCCGTTCTACTCGGGTTGATTCCCTTCCATTCCTTTCCATTCCATTCCATTCCATTCCATTCCATTCCATTCCATTCCCTTCCATTCCATTCCATTCCAATCCATTCCATTCTACTCGGGTTGATTCCATTCCATTCCATTGCATTCGACTCCATTCGATTCCATTCGATTCCATTCCATTCCATTCCGTTCCATTCCATTCCATTCCATTCCATTCTATTCCATTGAATTCCATTCCATTCCATTCCATTCCACTCCATTCCATTCCATTCCATTCCATTCCATTCCATTCCGTTCTACTCGGGTTGATTCCATTCCATTCCATTCCATTCCATTCCATTCCATTCCATTCCATTCCATTCCATTCCATTCCATTCCAATCTATTCCATTCTATTCAATTCGATTCCATTCGATTCCATTCAATTCCATTCAATTCCATTCCATTCCATTCCAATCCATTCCATTCTACTCGGGTTGATTCCATTCCATTCCATTCCATTCCATTCCATTCCATTCCATTCCATTCCATTCCATTCCATTCCATTCCATTCCATTCGATTCCATTCCATTCCATTCTTTCCATTCCATTCCATTCCATTCCAATCTATTCCATTCCATTCCATTCCATTCCATTCCATTCCATTCCATTCCATTCCAATCCATTCTATTCTACTCGTGTTGATTCCATTCCATTCCATTCCATTCCATTCCATTCCATTCCATTCCATTCCATTCCATTCCATTCCATTCCATTCCATTCCGTTCTACTCGGGTTGATTCCATTCTATTCCATTCCATTCCATTCGATTCCATTCGATTCCATTCGATTCCATTCGATTCCATTCCATTCCATTCCATTCCATTCCATTCCATTCCATTCCATTCCATTCCATTCCATTCCATTCTATTCCACTCCATTCCATTCCATTCCATTCCATTCCATTCCATTCCATTCCAATCCATTCCCTTCCGTTCTATTCGGGTTGATTCCATTCCATTCCATTCCATTCCATTCCATTCCATTCCATTCCATTCCATTCCATTGCATTCCATTCGATTCCATTCGATTCCATTCCTTTCCATTCCATTCCATTCCATTCCATTCCATTCCATTCCATTCTATTCCATTCCATTCCATTCCTTTCCACTCGGGTTGATTCCATTCTATTCCAGTCCATTCCATTCGATTCCACTCGATATCATTCGATTCCATTCCATTCCATTCCATTCCATTCCATTCCATTCCATTCCATTCTATTCCATTCCATTCCATTCCATTCCATTCTATTCCATTCCATTCCATTCCGTTCTACTCGGGTTGATTCCATTCCATTCCATTTCATTCCATTCCATTCCATTCCATTCCATTCCATTCCATTCCATTCCATTCCATTCCATTCGATTCCATTCCATTCCATTCCATTCCATTCCATTCCATTCCATTCCATTCTACTCGGGTTGATTCCATTCCATTCCATTCCATTCCATTCCATTCCATTCCATTCCATTCCATTCCACTCGATTCCATTCCTTTCCATTCCATTCCATTCCAATCCATTGCATTCTACTCGGGTGGATTCCATTCCATTCCATTCCTTTCCATTCCATTCCATTCCATTCCATTACATTCCATTCGGTTCCATTCCATTCCATTCCATTCCATTCCATTCCATTCCATTCCATTCCGTTCTAATCGGGTTGATTCCATTCTATTCCATTCCATTCCATTCCATTCCATTCCATTCCATTCCATTCCATTCCATTTTATTCCATTCCATTCTACTCCATTGAATTCCATTCCATTCCATTCTATTCCATTCCATTCCATTCCTTTCCATTCCATTTAGTTCTACTCGGGTTGATTCCATTCCATTCCATTCCATTCCTTTCCGTTCCATTCCAATCCATTCCATTCCATTACTTTCCATTCCATTCCATTCCAATCCATTCCATTCTACTCGGGTTGACTCCATTCCATTCCATTCCATTACATTACATTCCATTATATTCCATTCCATTCCATTCGATTCCGTTCGATTCCATTCCATTCCATTCGATTCCATTCCATTCCATTCCATTCCATTCGATTCCATTCCATTCCATTCGATTCCATTCCATTCCATTCCATTCCATTCCATTCCATTCCAATCCATTCCATTCTACTCGGGTTGATTCCATTCCATTCCATTCCATTCCATTCCATTCCATTCCATTCCGTTCTACTCGGGTTGATTCCACTCCATTCCATTCCATTCCATTCCATTCCATTCCATTCCAACCCATTCCGTTCTAGTCTGGTTGATTCCATTCTATTCCATTCCATTCCATTCCATTCCATTCCATTCCATTCCATTCCATTCCATTCCATTCCATTCTATTCCATTCCATTCTACTCCATTGAATTCCATTCCATTCCATTCTATTCCATTCCATTCCATTCCTTTCCATTCCATTTAGTTCTACTCGGGTTGATTCCATTCCATTCCATTCCATTCCATTCCATTCCATTCCATTCCATTCCATTCCATTCCATTCCATTCCATTACTTTCCATTCCATTCCATTCCAATCCATTCCATTCTACTCGGGTTGACTCCATTCCATTCCGTTCCATTCCATTCCATTCCATTATAATCCGTTCCATTCCATTCGATTCCGTTCGATTCCATTCCATTCCATTCCCTTCCATTCCATTCAATTCCATTCGATTCCATTCGATTCCATTCCATTCCATTCCATTCCAATCCATTCCATTCTACTCGGGTTGATTCCATTCCATTCCATTCCATTCCATTCCATTCCATTCCATTCCATTCCATTCCATTCTATCCCTTTCGATTCCATTCCATTCCGTTAAATTCCATTCCATTCCATTCCATTCCATTGCATTCCATTCCGTTCTACTCGGGTTGATTCCACTCCATTCCATTCCATTCCATTCCATACCATTCCATTCCATTCCATTCCATTCCATTCCATTCCATTCCATTCCATTCCATTCCATTCCGTTCTAGTCGGGTTGATTCCATTCTATTCCAT
This sequence comes from Gorilla gorilla gorilla, assembly GCF_029281585.2. Classification (NCBI taxonomy): domain Eukaryota; kingdom Metazoa; phylum Chordata; class Mammalia; order Primates; family Hominidae; genus Gorilla; species Gorilla gorilla. The sequence goes on from NC_073241.2 coordinate 9,582,368, forward strand.
TCCATTCCATTCCATTCCATTCCATTCCATTCTATTCCATTCCATTCAACTCCATTGAATTCCAATCCGTTCCATTCAATTCCATTCCATTCCATCCCTTTCCATTCCATTTAGTTCTACTCGGGTTGATTCCATTCCATTCCATTCCATTCCATTCCATTCCATTCCATTCCATTCCATTCCATTCCATTCCATTCCATTCAATTCCATTCCATTCCGTTACGTTCCATTCCATTCCATTCCAATCCATTCCATTCTACTCGGGTTGACTCCATTCCATTCCATTCCATTCCATTCCATTCCATTCCATTCCATTCCATTATATTCCATTCTATTCCATTCGATTCCGTTCGATTCCATTCCATTCCATTCCATTCCATTCCATTCCATTCCATTCCATTCCATTCCATTCCATTCCATTCGATTCCATTCCATTCCATTCCATTCCATTCCATTCCATTCCATTCCATTTACTCCATTCCGTTCTACTCGGGTTGATTCCATTGAGTTTGGTTCCGTCCCGTCCCGTCCCGTCCCGTCCCGTCCCGTGCCGTTTTACTCAGGTTGATTCCTTTCCATTCCGTTCCGCTCGTTTCCTTTAGTTTCCATTCCGTTCCACGCGGGTTGGTTCAATTCCATTCTATTCTATTCTATTCCTTTCCCTTCCCTTCCATTCCATTCCATTCCATTCTACTCGGGTTGATTCCATGCCATTCCGTTCCGTTCCATTCCGTCCCATCCCGATCCGTCCCATCCCGTCCTGTCCCGTCCCATCCCGTTCCATTCCACATGGGTTGATTCAATTCCTTTCGGTTAGATTGAACTCCATTCCATTCCATTCTACTCGGATTGACTCCATTCCATTCCATTCCATTCCATTCCATTCCATTCCATTCCATTCCATTCCATTCCAATCCATTCCATTCTACTCGGGTTGATTCCATTCTATTCCATTCCATTCCATTCCATTCCATTCCATTCCATTCCATTCCATTCCATTTCATTCCATTCCATTCCATTCCATTCCATTCCATTCCATTCCATTCCATTCGATTCCATTCCATTCCATTCCATTCCATTCCATTCCATTCCATTCCATTCCATTCCATTCCGTTCTACTCGGGTTGATTCCATTCTATTCCTTTCCATTCCGTTCGATTCCATTTGATTCCATTCGATTCCATTCCATTCCATTCCATTCCCTTCCATTCCATTCTATTCCATTGAATTCCATTCCATTCCATTCCATTCCATTCCATTCCATTCCATTCCATTCCATTCCGTTCTACTCTGATTGATTCCATTCCATTCCATTCCATTCCATTCCATTCCATTCCATTCCATTCCATTCCATTCCATTCCATTCCAATACATTCCATTCTACTCTGGTTGATTCCATTCCATTCCATTCCATTCCATTCCATTCATCTGCATTCGATTCCATTCCATTCCATTCCATTCTATTCCATTGAATTCCATTGAATTCCATTCCATTCCATTCCATTCCATTCCATTCGATTCCATTCCATTCCATTCCATTCCATTCGATTCCATTCCATTCCATTCCATTCCATTCCATTCCATTCCATTCCATTCCAATCTATTCCATTCCATTCCATTCTATTCCATTCGTTTCAATTCCATTCCATTTCATTTTATTCCATTACATTCCATTCCATTCTATTCCATTGAATTCCATTCCATTCCATTCCATTCCATTCCATTCCATTCCATTCCATTCCATTCCGTTCTACTCGGGTTGATTCCACTCCATTCCATTCCATTCCATTCCATTCCATTCCACTCGGGTTGATCATTCCATTCCATTCCATTCCATTCCATTCCATTCCATTCCATTCCATTCCGTTCCATTCCGTTCCATTCCACTCGGGCTCATTCCATTCCATTCCATTCAATTCCATTCCATTCCATTCCATTGCATTCCATTCCATTCCATTCCATTCCGTTCTACTCGGTTTGATTTCCATTCCATTCCATTCCATTCCATTCCATTCCATTCCATTCCATTCCATTCCATTCCATTCCATTCCATTCCTTTCCATTTACTCCATTCCGTTCTACTCGGGTTGATTCCATTGAGTTTGGTTCCGTTCCGTTCCGTCCCGTCCCGTCCCATCCCGTCCCGTCCCGTGCCGTTTTACTCAGGTTGATTCCTTTCCATTCCGTTCCGCTCGTTTTCGTTGCGTTCCATTCCGTTCCACGCGGGTTGGTTCAATTCCATTCTATTCTATTCTATTCCTTTCCATTCCATTCCATTCCATTCCATTCCATTCCATTCTACTCGGGTTGATTCCATGCCATTCCGTTCCGTTCCATTCCGTCCCATCCCGAACCGTCCCATCACGTCCCGTCCCGTCCCATCCCGTTCCGTTCCACATGGGTTGATTCAATTCCTTTCGGTTACATTGAATTCCATTCCATTCCATTCTACTCGGATTGATTCCATTCCATTCCATTCCATTCCATTCCATTCCATTCCATTCCATTCCATTCCATTCCTTTCCATTCCAATCCATTCCATGCTACTAGGGTTGATTCCATTCCATTCCATTCCATTCCATTCCATTCCATTCCATTTCATTCCATTCCATTCCATTTCATTCCATTCCATTCCATTCCATTCCATTCCATTCCATTCCATTCCATTCCATTCCATTCCATTCCATTCCATTCCATTCCATTCGATTCCATTCCATTCCATTCCATTCCATTCCATTCCGTTCTACTCGGGTTGATGCCATTCTATTCCATTCCATTCCGTTCGATTCCATTTGATTCCATTCGATTCCATTCCATTCCATTCCATTCCCTTCCATTCCATTCTATTCCATTGAATTCCATTCCATTCCATTCCATTCCATTCCGTTCTACTCTGATTGATTCCATTAAATTCCATTCCATTCCATTCCGTTCTACTCTGATTGATTCCATTAAATTCCATTCCATTCCATTCCATTCGATTCCATTCCATTCCATTCCATTCCATTCCATTCCATTCCATTGCATTCCATTCCATTCCAATACATTCCATTCTACTCTGGTTGATTCCACTCCATTCCATTCCATTCCATTCCATTCGTCTCCATTCGATTCCATTCGATTCCATTCCATTCCATTCCATGGAATTCCATTCCTTTCCACTCCATTCCATTCCATTCCATTCCATTCCTTTCCATTCCATTCCATTCCATTCCGTTCTACTCGGGTTGATTCCATTCCATTCCATTCCATTCCATTCCATTCCATTCCATTCCATTCCACTCCATTCCATTCGATTCCATTCGATTCCATTCCATTCCATTCCATTCCATTCCAATCCATTCCATTCTACTCGGGTTGATTCCATTCCATTCCATTCCATTCCATTCCATTCCATTCCATTCCATTCCACTCGATTCCATTCCTTTCCATTCCATTCCATTCCAATCCATTGCATTCTACTCGGGTGGATTCCATTCCATTCCATTCCTTTCCATTCCATTCCATTCCATTCCATTACATTCCATTCGGTTCCATTCCATTCCATTCCATTCCATTCCATTCCATTCCATTCCATTCCGTTCTAATCGGGTTGATTCCATTCTATTCCATTCCATTCCATTCCATTCCATTCCATTCCATTCCATTCCATTCCATTTTATTCCATTCCATTCTACTCCATTGAATTCCATTCCATTCCATTCTATTCCATTCCATTCCATTCCTTTCCATTCCATTTAGTTCTACTCGGGTTGATTCCATTCCATTCCATTCCATTCCTTTCCGTTCCATTCCAATCCATTCCATTCCATTACTTTCCATTCCATTCCATTCCAATCCATTCCATTCTACTCGGGTTGACTCCATTCCATTCCATTCCATTACATTACATTCCATTATATTCCATTCCATTCCATTCGATTCCGTTCGATTCCATTCCATTCCATTCGATTCCATTCCATTCCATTCCATTCCATTCGATTCCATTCCATTCCATTCGATTCCATTCCATTCCATTCCATTCCATTCCATTCCATTCCAATCCATTCCATTCTACTCGGGTTGATTCCATTCCATTCCATTCCATTCCATTCCATTCCATTCCATTCCGTTCTACTCGGGTTGATTCCACTCCATTCCATTCCATTCCATTCCATTCCATTCCATTCCAACCCATTCCGTTCTAGTCTGGTTGATTCCATTCTATTCCATTCCATTCCATTCCATTCCATTCCATTCCATTCCATTCCATTCCATTCCATTCCATTCTATTCCATTCCATTCTACTCCATTGAATTCCATTCCATTCCATTCTATTCCATTCCATTCCATTCCTTTCCATTCCATTTAGTTCTACTCGGGTTGATTCCATTCCATTCCATTCCATTCCATTCCATTCCATTCCATTCCATTCCATTCCATTCCATTCCATTACTTTCCATTCCATTCCATTCCAATCCATTCCATTCTACTCGGGTTGACTCCATTCCATTCCGTTCCATTCCATTCCATTCCATTATAATCCGTTCCATTCCATTCGATTCCGTTCGATTCCATTCCATTCCATTCCATTCCATTCCATTCAATTCCATTCGATTCCATTCGATTCCATTCCATTCCATTCCATTCCAATCCATTCCATTCTACTCGGGTTGATTCCATTCCATTCCATTCCATTCCATTCCATTCCATTCCATTCCATTCCATTCCATTCTATCCCTTTCGATTCCATTCCATTCCGTTAAATTCCATTCCATTCCATTCCATTCCATTGCATTCCATTCCGTTCTACTCGGGTTGATTCCACTCCATTCCATTCCATTCCATTCCATACCATTCCATTCCATTCCATTCCATTCCATTCCATTCCATTCCATTCCATTCCATTCCATTCCGTTCTAGTCGGGTTGATTCCATTCTATTCCATTCCATTCCATTCCATTCCATTCCATTCCATTCTATTCCATTCCATTCAACTCCATTGAATTCCAATCCGTTCCATTCAATTCCATTCCATTCCATCCCTTTCCATTCCATTTAGTTCTACTCGGGTTGATTCCATTCCATTCCATTCCATTCCATTCCATTCCATTCCATTCCATTCCATTCCATTCCATTCCATTCAATTCCATTCCATTCCGTTACGTTCCATTCCATTCCATTCCAATCCATTCCATTCTACTCGGGTTGACTCCATTCCATTCCATTCCATTCCATTCCATTCCATTCCATTCCATTCCATTATATTCCATTCTATTCCATTCGATTCCGTTCGATTCCATTCCATTCCATTCCATTCCATTCCATTCCATTCCATTCCATTCCATTCCATTCCATTCCATTCGATTCCATTCCATTCCATTCCATTCCATTCCATTCCATTCCATTCCATTCCATTCCATTTACTCCATTCCGTTCTACTCGGGTTGATTCCATTGAGTTTGGTTCCGTCCCGTCCCGTCCCGTCCCGTCCCGTCCCGTGCCGTTTTACTCAGGTTGATTCCTTTCCATTCCGTTCCGCTCGTTTCCTTTAGTTTCCATTCCGTTCCACGCGGGTTGGTTCAATTCCATTCTATTCTATTCTATTCCTTTCCCTTCCCTTCCATTCCATTCCATTCCATTCTACTCGGGTTGATTCCATGCCATTCCGTTCCGTTCCATTCCGTCCCATCCCGATCCGTCCCATCCCGTCCTGTCCCGTCCCATCCCGTTCCATTCCACATGGGTTGATTCAATTCCTTTCGGTTAGATTGAACTCCATTCCATTCCATTCTACTCGGATTGACTCCATTCCATTCCATTCCATTCCATTCCATTCCATTCCATTCCATTCCATTCCATTCCAATCCATTCCATTCTACTCGGGTTGATTCCATTCTATTCCATTCCATTCCATTCCATTCCATTCCATTCCATTCCATTCCATTCCATTTCATTCCATTCCATTCCATTCCATTCCATTCCATTCCATTCCATTCCATTCGATTCCATTCCATTCCATTCCATTCCATTCCATTCCATTCCATTCCATTCCATTCCATTCCGTTCTACTCGGGTTGATTCCATTCTATTCCTTTCCATTCCGTTCGATTCCATTTGATTCCATTCGATTCCATTCCATTCCATTCCATTCCCTTCCATTCCATTCTATTCCATTGAATTCCATTCCATTCCATTCCATTCCATTCCATTCCATTCCATTCCATTCCATTCCGTTCTACTCTGATTGATTCCATTCCATTCCATTCCATTCCATTCCATTCCATTCCATTCCATTCCATTCCATTCCATTCCATTCCAATACATTCCATTCTACTCTGGTTGATTCCATTCCATTCCATTCCATTCCATTCCATTCATCTGCATTCGATTCCATTCCATTCCATTCCATTCTATTCCATTGAATTCCATTGAATTCCATTCCATTCCATTCCATTCCATTCCATTCGATTCCATTCCATTCCATTCCATTCCATTCGATTCCATTCCATTCCATTCCATTCCATTCCATTCCATTCCATTCCATTCCAATCTATTCCATTCCATTCCATTCTATTCCATTCGTTTCAATTCCATTCCATTTCATTTTATTCCATTACATTCCATTCCATTCTATTCCATTGAATTCCATTCCATTCCATTCCATTCCATTCCATTCCATTCCATTCCATTCCATTCCGTTCTACTCGGGTTGATTCCACTCCATTCCATTCCATTCCATTCCATTCCATTCCACTCGGGTTGATCATTCCATTCCATTCCATTCCATTCCATTCCATTCCATTCCATTCCATTCCGTTCCATTCCGTTCCATTCCACTCGGGCTCATTCCATTCCATTCCATTCAATTCCATTCCATTCCATTCCATTGCATTCCATTCCATTCCATTCCATTCCGTTCTACTCGGTTTGATTTCCATTCCATTCCATTCCATTCCATTCCATTCCATTCCATTCCATTCCATTCCATTCCATTCCATTCCATTCCTTTCCATTTACTCCATTCCGTTCTACTCGGGTTGATTCCATTGAGTTTGGTTCCGTTCCGTTCCGTCCCGTCCCGTCCCGTCCCGTCCCGTCCCGTGCCGTTTTACTCAGGTTGATTCCTTTCCATTCCGTTCCGCTCGTTTTCGTTGCGTTCCATTCCGTTCCACGCGGGTTGGTTCAATTCCATTCTATTCTATTCTATTCCTTTCCATTCCATTCCATTCCATTCCATTCCATTCCATTCTACTCGGGTTGATTCCATGCCATTCCGTTCCGTTCCATTCCGTCCCATCCCGAACCGTCCCATCACGTCCCGTCCCGTCCCATCCCGTTCCGTTCCACATGGGTTGATTCAATTCCTTTCGGTTACATTGAATTCCATTCCATTCCATTCTACTCGGATTGATTCCATTCCATTCCATTCCATTCCATTCCATTCCATTCCATTCCATTCCATTCCATTCCTTTCCATTCCAATCCATTCCATGCTACTAGGGTTGATTCCATTCCATTCCATTCCATTCCATTCCATTCCATTCCATTTCATTCCATTCCATTCCATTTCATTCCATTCCATTCCATTCCATTCCATTCCATTCCATTCCATTCCATTCCATTCCATTCCATTCCATTCCATTCCATTCCATTCGATTCCATTCCATTCCATTCCATTCCATTCCATTCCGTTCTACTCGGGTTGATGCCATTCTATTCCATTCCATTCCGTTCGATTCCATTTGATTCCATTCGATTCCATTCCATTCCATTCCATTCCCTTCCATTCCATTCTATTCCATTGAATTCCATTCCATTCCATTCCATTCCATTCCGTTCTACTCTGATTGATTCCATTAAATTCCATTCCATTCCATTCCGTTCTACTCTGATTGATTCCATTAAATTCCATTCCATTCCATTCCATTCGATTCCATTCCATTCCATTCCATTCCATTCCATTCCATTCCATTGCATTCCATTCCATTCCAATACATTCCATTCTACTCTGGTTGATTCCACTCCATTCCATTCCATTCCATTCCATTCGTCTCCATTCGATTCCATTCGATTCCATTCCATTCCATTCCATGGAATTCCATTCCATTCCACTCCATTCCATTCCATTCCATTCCATTCCTTTCCATTCCATTCCATTCCATTCCGTTCTACTCGGGTTGATTCCATTCCATTCCATTCCATTCCATTCCATTCCATTCCATTCCATTCCACTCCATTCCATTCGATTCCATTCGATTCCATTCCATTCCATTCCATTCCATTCCAATCCATTCCATTCTACTCGGGTTGATTCCATTCCATTCCATTCCATTCCATTCCATTCCATTCCATTCCATTCCATTCCATTCCATTCCTTTCCATTCCATTCCATTCCATAGCATTCCATTCGATTCCATTAGATTCCATTCCATTCCATTCCATTCCATTCCATTCCATTCCATTCCGTTCCACTCGGGTTGATTCCATTCTATTCCATTCCATTCCATTCGATTCCATTCGATATCATTCGATTCCATTCCATCCCATTCCATTCCATTCCATTCCGTTCTACTCGGGTTGATTCCATTCCATTTCATTCCATTCCATTCCATTCCATTTCTTTCGATTCCATTCGTTTCCATTCCATTCCATTCCATTCCAATCCATTCCATTCTACTCGGGTTGATTCCATTCCATTCCATTCCATTCCATTCCATTCCATTCCATTCCATTCCATTCCACTCGATTCCATTCCATTCCACTCGATTCCATTCCATTCCTTTCCATTCCATTCCAATCCATTCCATTCTACTCGGGTGGATTCCATTCCATTCCATTCCATTCCATTCCATTCCATTCCATTCCATTCCATTCGATTCCATTCCATTCCATTCCATTCCATTCCATTCCATTCCATTCCGTTCTAGTCGGGTTGATTCCATTCTATTCCATTCCATTCCATTCCATTCCATTCCATTCCATTCCATTCCATTCCATTCCATTCTATTCCATTCCATTCTACTCCATTGAATTCCATTCCATTCCATTCAATTCCATTCCATTCCATTCCTTTCCATTCCATTTTGTTCTACTCGGGTTGATTCCATTCCATTCCATTCCATTCCATTCCATTCCATTCCATTCCATTCCATTCCATTCCATTCCATTCCATTCCATTCCATTACTTTCCATTCCATTCCATTCCAATCCATTCCATTCTACTCGGGTTGACTCCATTCCATTCCATTCCATTCCATTCCATTCCATTCCATTCCATTCCATTCCATTCTATTCCATTCCATTCCATTCCATTCTATTCCATTCTATTCCATTCGATTCCGTTCGATTCCATTCCATTCCATTCCATTCCATTCCATTCCATTCCATTCCATTCCATTCCATTCGATTCCATTCCATTCCATTCGATTCCATTCCATTCCATTCCATTCCATTCCATTTACTCCATTCCGTTCTACTCGGGTTGATTCCATTGAGTTTGGTTCCGTCCCGTCCCGTCCCGTCCCGTCCCGTCCCGTGCCGTTTTACTCAGGTTGATTCCTTTCCATTCCTTTCCGCTCGTTTCCTTTAGTTTCCATTCCGTTCCACGCGGGTTGGTTCAATTCCATTCTATTCTATTCTATTCCTTTCCCTTCCATTCCATTCCATTCCATTCCATTCTACTCGGGTTGATTCCATGCCATTCCGTTCCGTTCCATTCCGTCCCATCCCGATCCGTCCCATCCCGTCCTGTCCCGTCCCATCCCGTTCCATTCCACATGGGTTGATTCAATTCCTTTCGGTTAGATTGAACTCCATTCCATTCCATTCTACTCGGATTGACTCCATTCCATTCCATTCCATTCCATTCCATTCCATTCCATTCCATTCCATTCCATTCCATTCCAATCCATTCCATTCTACTCGGGTTGATTCAATTCTATTCCATTCCATTCCATTCCATTCCATTCCATTCCATTCCATTCCATTCCATTCCATTCCATTCCATTCCATTCGATTCCATTCCATTCCATTCCATTCCATTCCATTCCATTCCATTCCATTCCATTCCGTTCTACTCGGGTTGATTCCATTCTATTCCTTTCCATTCCGTTCGATTCCATTTGATTCCATTCGATTCCATTCCATTCCATTCCATTCCCTTCCATTCCATTCTATTCCATTGAATTCCATTCCATTCCATTCCATTCCATTCCATTCCATTCCATTCCATTCCATTCCGTTCTACTCTGATTGATTCCATTCCATTCCATTCCATTCCATTCCATTCCATTCCATTCCATTCCATTCCATTCCAATACATTCCATTCTACTCTGGTTGATTCCATTCCATTCCATTCCATTCCATTCCATTCGTCTGCATTCGATTCCATTCCATTCCATTCCATTCTATTCCATTGAATTCCATTGAATTCCATTGCATTCCATTCCATTCCATTCCATTCGATTCCATTCCATTCCATTCCATTCCATTCGATTCCATTCCATTCCATTCCATTCCATTCCATTCCATTCCATTCCATTCCATTCCATTCCATTCCATTCCGTTCTACTCGGGTTGATTCCATTCTATTCCATTCCATTCCGTTCGATTCCATTTGATTCCATTCGATTCCATTCCATTCCATTCCATTCCCTTCCATTCCATTCTATTCCATTGAATTCCATTCCATTCCATTCCATTCCATTCCATTCCATTCCATTCCATTCCATTCCATTCCGTTCTACTCTGATTGATTCCATTCCATTCCATTACATTCCATTCCATTCCATTCCAATACATTCCATTCTACTCTGGTTGATTCCATTCCATTCCATTCCATTCCATTCCATTCGTCTCCATTCGATTCCATTCCATTCCATTCCATTCTATTCCATTGAATTCCATTGAATTCCATTCCATTCCATTCCATTCCATTCCATTCCATTCCATTCCATTCCATTCCATTCCGTTCTACTCGGGTTGATTCCACTCCATTCCATTCCATTCCATTCCATTCCATTCCATTCCATTCCATTCCATTCCATTCCATTCGTCTCCATTCGATTCCATTCGATTCCATTCCATTCTATTCCATTGAATTCCATTCCATTCCATTCCATTCCATTCCATTCCATTCCATTCCATTCCATTCCATTCCATTCCGTTCTACTCGGGTTGATTCCATTCCATTCCATTCCATTCCATTCCATTCCATTCCATTCCATTCCATTCCATTCCATTCCACTCCATTCCATTTGATTCCATTCAATTCCATTCCATTCCATTCCATTCCATTCCAATCCATTCCATTCTACTCGGGTTGATTCCATTCCATTCCATTCCATTCCATCCCATTCCAATCCATTCCATTCCATTCCGTTCTACTCGGGTTGATTCCATTCCATTCCATTTCATTCCATTCCATTCCATTCCATTCCATTCGATTCCATTCGATTCCATTCCATTCCATTCCATTCCAATCCATTCCATTCTACTCGGGTTGATTCCATTCCATTCCATTCCATTCCATTCCATTCCATTCCATTCCATTCGATTCCACTCGATTCCACTCCATTCTTTCCATTCCATTCCAATCCATTCCATTCTACTCGGGTGGATTCCATTCCGTTCCATTCCATTCCATTCCATTCCATTCCATTCCATTCCACTCCATTCGATTCCATTCCATTCCATTCCATTCCATTCCATTCCATTCCATTCCATTCCATTCCATTCCGTTCTAGTCGGGTTGATTCCATTCTATTCCATTCCATTCCATTCCATTCCATTCCATTCCATTCCATTCCATTCCATTCCATTCCATTCCATTCCATTCCATTCTATTCCATTCCATTCTACTCCATTGAATTCCATTCCGTTCCATTCTATTCCATTCCATTCCATTCCTTTCCATTCCATTTAGTTCTACTCGGGTTGATTCCATTCCATTCCATTCCATTCCATTCCATTCCATTCCATTCCATTCCATTACTTTCCATTCCATTCCATTCCAATCCATTCCATTCTACTCGGGTTGACTCCATTCCATTCCATTCCATTCCATTCCATTCCATTCCATTCCATTCCATTCCATTCTATTCCATTCTATTCCATTCGATTCCGTTCGATTCCATTCCATTCCATTCCATTCCATTCCATTCCATTCCATTCCATTCCATTCCATTCGATTCCATTCCATTCCATTCGATTCCATTCCATTCCATTCCATTCCATTCCATTTACTCCATTCCGTTCTACTCGGGTTGATTCCATTGAGTTTGGTTCCGTCCCGTCCCGTCCCGTCCCGTCCCGTCCCGTGCCGTTTTACTCAGGTTGATTCCTTTCCATTCCTTTCCGCTCGTTTCCTTTAGTTTCCATTCCGTTCCACGCGGGTTGGTTCAATTCCATTCTATTCTATTCTATTCCTTTCCCTTCCATTCCATTCCATTCCATTCCATTCTACTCGGGTTGATTCCATGCCATTCCGTTCCGTTCCATTCCGTCCCATCCCGATCCGTCCCATCCCGTCCTGTCCCGTCCCATCCCGTTCCATTCCACATGGGTTGATTCAATTCCTTTCGGTTAGATTGAACTCCATTCCATTCCATTCTACTCGGATTGACTCCATTCCATTCCATTCCATTCCATTCCATTCCATTCCATTCCATTCCATTCCATTCCAATCCATTCCATTCTACTCGGGTTGATTCAATTCTATTCCATTCCATTCCATTCCATTCCATTCCATTCCATTCCATTCCATTCCATTCCATTCCATTCCATTCCATTCGATTCCATTCCATTCCATTCCATTCCATTCCATTCCATTCCATTCCATTCCATTCCGTTCTACTCGGGTTGATTCCATTCTATTCCTTTCCATTCCGTTCGATTCCATTTGATTCCATTCGATTCCATTCCATTCCATTCCATTCCCTTCCATTCCATTCTATTCCATTGAATTCCATTCCATTCCATTCCATTCCATTCCATTCCATTCCATTCCATTCCGTTCTACTCTGATTGATTCCATTCCATTCCATTCCATTCCATTCCATTCCATTCCATTCCATTCCATTCCATTCCAATACATTCCATTCTACTCTGGTTGATTCCATTCCATTCCATTCCATTCCATTCCATTCGTCTGCATTCGATTCCATTCCATTCCATTCCATTCTATTCCATTGAATTCCATTGAATTCCATTGCATTCCATTCCATTCCATTCCATTCGATTCCATTCCATTCCATTCCATTCCATTCGATTCCATTCCATTCCATTCCATTCCATTCCATTCCATTCCATTCCATTCCATTCCATTCCATTCCATTCCGTTCTACTCGGGTTGATTCCATTCTATTCCATTCCATTCCGTTCGATTCCATTTGATTCCATTCGATTCCATTCCATTCCATTCCATTCCCTTCCATTCCATTCTATTCCATTGAATTCCATTCCATTCCATTCCATTCCATTCCATTCCATTCCATTCCATTCCATTCCGTTCTACTCTGATTGATTCCATTCCATTCCATTACATTCCATTCCATTCCATTCCAATACATTCCATTCTACTCTGGTTGATTCCATTCCATTCCATTCCATTCCATTCCATTCGTCTCCATTCGATTCCATTCCATTCCATTCCATTCTATTCCATTGAATTCCATTGAATTCCATTCCATTCCATTCCATTCCATTCCATTCCATTCCATTCCATTCCATTCCGTTCTACTCGGGTTGATTCCACTCCATTCCATTCCATTCCATTCCATTCCATTCCATTCCATTCCATTCCATTCCATTCCATTCCATTCCATTCGTCTCCATTCGATTCCATTCGATTCCATTCCATTCTATTCCATTGAATTCCATTCCATTCCATTCCATTCCATTCCATTCCATTCCATTCCATTCCATTCCATTCCATTCCGTTCTACTCGGGTTGATTCCATTCCATTCCATTCCATTCCATTCCATTCCATTCCATTCCATTCCATTCCATTCCACTCCATTCCATTTGATTCCATTCAATTCCATTCCATTCCATTCCATTCCATTCCAATCCATTCCATTCTACTCGGGTTGATTCCATTCCATTCCATTCCATTCCATCCCATTCCAATCCATTCCATTCCATTCCGTTCTACTCGGGTTGATTCCATTCCATTCCATTTCATTCGATTCCATTCCATTCCATTCCATTCGATTCCATTCGATTCCATTCCATTCCATTCCATTCCAATCCATTCCATTCTACTCGGGTTGATTCCATTCCATTCCATTCCATTCCATTCCATTCCATTCCATTCCATTCCATTCGATTCCACTCGATTCCACTCCATTCTTTCCATTCCATTCCAATCCATTCCATTCTACTCGGGTGGATTCCATTCCGTTCCATTCCATTCCATTCCATTCCATTCCATTCCATTCCACTCCATTCGATTCCATTCCATTCCATTCCATTCCATTCCATTCCATTCCATTCCATTCCATTCCATTCCATTCCATTCCATTCCGTTCTAGTCGGGTTGATTCCATTCTATTCCATTCCATTCCATTCCATTCCATTCCATTCCATTCCATTCCATTCCATTCCATTCCATTCTATTCCATTCCATTCTACTCCATTGAATTCCATTCCGTTCCATTCTATTCCATTCCATTCCATTCCTTTCCATTCCATTTAGTTCTACTCGGGTTGATTCCATTCCATTCCATTCCATTCCATTCCATTCCATTCCATTCCATTCCATTCCATTACTTTCCATTCCATTCCATTCCAATCCATTCCATTCTACTCGGGTTGACTCCATTCCATTCCATTCCATTCCATTCCATTCCATTCCATTCCATTCCATTATAATCCATTCCATTCCATTCGATTCCGTTCGATTCCATTCCATTCCATTCCATTCCATTCCATTCCATTCAATTCCATTCGATTCCATTCGATTCCATTCCATTCCATTCCATTCCATTCCATTCCATTCTACTCGGGTTGATTCCATTCCATTCCATTCCATTCCATTCCATTCCATTCCATTCCATTCTATTCCTTTCGATTCCATTCCATTCCATTAAATTCCATTCCATTCCATTCCATTCCATTCCATTCCATTCCGTTCTACTCGGGTTGATTCCACTCCATTCCATTCCATTCCATTCCATACCATTCCAATCGATTCCATTCGATTCCATTCCATTCCATTCCATTCCATTCCATTCCATTCCATTCCATTCCATTCCATTCCATTCCATTCCATTCCGTTCTAGTCGGGTTGATTCCATTCTATTCCATTCCATTCCATTCCATTGCATTCCATTCGATTCCATTCCATTCCATTCCATTCAATTCCATTCCATTCTACTCCATTGAATTCCATTCCATTCCATTCAATTCCATTCCTTTCCATCCCTTTCCATTCCATTTAGTTCTACTCGGGTTCATTCCATTCCATTCCATTCCATTCCATTCCATTCCATTCCATTCCATTCAATTCCATTCCATTCCGTTACTTTCCATTCCATTCCATTCCAATCCATTCCATTCTACTCGGGTTGACTCCATTCTATTCCATTCCTTTCCATTCCATTATATTCCATTCTATTCCATTCGATTCCGTTCGATTCGATTCCATTCCATTCCATTGCATTCCATTCCATTCCATTCCATTCCATTCCGTTCTACTCGGGTTGATTCCATTCCATTCCTTTCCATTCCATTCCATTCCATTCCATTCCATTCCATTCCATTCCATTCCATTCCATTCCATTCCATTCCATTCCATTCCATTCCATTCCATTCCATTCCATTCCAATCCATTCCATTCTACTCGGGTTGATTCCATTCCATTCCATTGCACTAGACTCCATTCGATTCCATTCGATTCCACTCCATTCCATTCCGTTCCATTCCATTCCATTCCATTCCATTCCATTCTATTCCATTGAATTCCATTACATTCCATTCCATTCCAATCCATTCCATTCCATTCCATTCCATTCCATTCCATTCCATTCCGTTCTACTCGGGTTGATTCCATTCCATTACATTCCATTACATTCCATTCCATTCCATTCCATTCCATTCCAATCTATTCCATTCTATTCAATTCGATTCCATTCGATTCCATTCAATTCCATTCAATTCCATTCCATTCCATTCCAATCCATTCCATTCTACTCGGGTTGATTCCACTCCATTCCATTCCATTCCATTCCATTCCATTCCATTCCATTCCATTCCATTCCATTCCATTCCATTCCATTCCAATCTATTCCATTCCATTCCATTCCATTCCATTCCATTCCATTCCATTCCATTCCATTCCATTCCAATCCATTCCATTCTACTCGTGTTGATTCCATTCCATTCCATTCCATTCCATTCCATTCCATTCCATTCCATTCCATTCCATTCCATTCCATTCCAATCCATTCCATTCTACTCGGGTTGATTCCATTCCATTCCATTCCATTCCAATCCATTCCATTCCATTCCATTCCATTCCATTCCATTCCATTCCATTCCATTCCATTCCTTTCTATTCCATTCCATTCCATTCCATTCCATTCCATTCCATTCCATTCCATTCCATTCCATTCCATTCCGTTCTACTCGGGTTGATTCCACTCCATTCCATTCCCTTCCATTCCATTCCATTCCATTCCATTCCATTCCATTCCATTCCTTTCCATTCCAACCCATTCCTTTCTACTAGGGTTGATTCCATTCCATTCCATTCCATTCCATTCCATTCCATTCCATTCCATTTCATTCCAAACCGTTCCATTCTACTCGGGTTCATCATTCCATTCCATTCCATTCCATTCCATTCCACTCGGGTTCATTCCATTCCATTGCATTCCATTCCATTCCATTCCATTCCATTCCATTCCATTCCATTCCGTTCTACTCAGGTTGATTTCCATTCCATTCCATTCCATTCCATTCCATTCCATTCCATTCCATTCCATTCCATTCCATTCCATTCCATTCCATTCTATTCCATTCCGTACTACTCGGCTAGAATCCATTGAGTTCCGTTCCGTTCCGTTCCGTCCCGACACGTCCCGTCCCGTCCCGTCCCGTCCAGTCCCGTCCCGTCCCGTCCCGTGCCATTGTACTCGGGTTGATTCCATTCCACTCCGTTCCGTTCCTTTCCGTTCCCTTCAATTCAGTTCCACGCGGGTTGATTCAATTCCATTCTATTCTATTCCATTCCATTCCATTCCATTCCATTCCATTCCATTCCATTCCATTCCATTTTACTCGGGTTGATTCCATGCCGTTCCGTTCCATTCTGTCCCATCCCGACGCGTCCCGTCCCGTCCCGTCCCATTCCGTTCCGTTCTGATCGGGTTGATTCCGTTCCATTCCCTTCCGTTCCTTTCCGTTCCATTCCATTCCGTTACACGCGGGTTGATTCAATTCCATTCTATTACATTGAATTCCATTCCATTCCATTCCATTCCATTCTACTCGGATTGATTGCATTCCATTCCATTCCATTCCAGTCCATTCCAATCCACTCCATTCTACTCGGGTTGATTCCATTCCATTCCATTCCATTCCATTCCATTCCATTCCATTCCATTCCATTCCGTTCTACTCGGGTTGATTCCATTCTATTCCATTCCATTCCATTCGATTCCATTCGATTCCATTCGATTCCATTCGATTCCATTCCATTCCATTCCATTCCATTCCACTCCATTGAATTCCATTCCATTCCATTCTATTCCATTCCATTCCATTCCTTTCCATTCCATTTAATTCTACTCGGGTTGATTCCATTCCATTCCATTCCATTCCATTCCATTCCATTCCATTCCATTCCATTCGATTCCATTCGATTCCATTGCATTCCATTCGATTCCATTCGATTGCATTCCATTCCATTCCATTCCATTCCATTCCATTCCATTCCATTCCATTCCATTCCATTCCATTCCATTCCATTCCGTTCCACTCGGGTTGATTCCATTCTATTCCATTCCATTCCCTTCTATTCCATTCGATATCATTCGATTCCATTCCATCCCATTCCATTCCATTCCATTCCATTCCGTTCTTCTTGGGTTGATTCCATTCCATTCCATTTCATTCCATTCCATTCCATTCCATTTCTTTCGATTCCATTCGATTCCATTCCATTCCATTCCATTCCAATCCATTGCATTCTACTCAGTTTGATTCCATTCCATTCCATTCCATTCCATTCATATCCATTCCATTCCATTCCATTCAATTCCACTCGATTCCATTCCATTCCTTTCCATTCCATTCCAATCCATTCCATTCTACTCGGGTGGATTCCATTCCATTCCATTCGATTCCATTCCATTCCATTCCATTCCATTCCATTCCATTCCATTCCATTCCATTCGATTCCATTCCATTCCATTCCATGGCATTCCATTCCATTCCATTCCATTCCATTCCATTCCATTCCATTCCGTTCTAGTCGGGTTGATTCCATTCCATTCCATTGCATTCCATTCCATTCCATTCCATTCCATTCCATTGCATTCCATTCCATTCCATTCCATTCCATTCCATTCCATTCCATTCCATTCCATTCCATTCCATTCTATTCCATTCCATTCTACTCCATTGAATTCCATTCCATTCCATTCAATTTCATTCCATTCCATTCCTTTCCAATCCATTTAGTTCTACTCGGGTTGATTCCATTCCATTCCATTCCATTCCATTCCATTCCATTCCATTCCATTCCATTCCATTCCATTACTTTCCATTCCATTCCATTCCAATCCATTCCATTCTACTCGGGTTGACTCCATTCCATTCCATTCCACTCCATTCCATTCCGTTATATTCCATTCTATTCCATTCGATTCCGTTCGATTCCATTCCATTCCTTTCCATTCTATTCCATTCCATTCGATTCCATTCCATTCCATTCCATTCCATTCCATTCCATTCCAATCCATTCCATTCTACTCGGGTTGATTCCATTCCATTCCATTCCATTCCAATCCATTCCATTCCATTCCATTCCATTCCATTCCATTCCATTCCATTCCATTCCATTCCATTCCTTTCTATTCCATTCCATTCCATTCCATTCCATTCCATTCCATTCCATTCCATTCCATTCCATTCCGTTCTACTCGGGTTGATTCCACTCCATTCCATTCCCTTCCATTCCATTCCATTCCATTCCATTCCATTCCATTCCATTCCTTTCCATTCCAACCCATTCCTTTCTACTAGGGTTGATTCCATTCCATTCCATTCCATTCCATTCCATTCCATTCCATTCCATTTCATTCCAAACCGTTCCATTCTACTCGGGTTCATCATTCCATTCCATTCCATTCCATTCCATTCCACTCGGGTTCATTCCATTCCATTCCATTCCATTCCATTCCATTCCATTCCATTCCATTCCATTCCGTTCTACTCAGGTTGATTTCCATTCCATTCCATTCCATTCCATTCCATTCCATTCCATTCCATTCCATTCCATTCCATTCCATTCCATTCTATTCCATTCCGTACTACTCGGCTAGAATCCATTGAGTTCCGTTCCGTTCCGTTCCGTCCCGACACGTCCCGTCCCGTCCCGTCCCGTCCAGTCCCGTCCCGTCCCGTCCCGTGCCATTGTACTCGGGTTGATTCCATTCCACTCCGTTCCGTTCCTTTCCGTTCCCTTCAATTCAGTTCCACGCGGGTTGATTCAATTCCATTCTATTCTATTCCATTCCATTCCATTCCATTCCATTCCATTCCATTCCATTCCATTCCATTCCATTTTACTCGGGTTGATTCCATGCCGTTCCGTTCCATTCTGTCCCATCCCGACGCGTCCCGTCCCGTCCCGTCCCATTCCGTTCCGTTCTGATCGGGTTGATTCCGTTCCATTCCCTTCCGTTCCTTTCCGTTCCATTCCATTCCGTTACACGCGGGTTGATTCAATTCCATTCTATTACATTGAATTCCATTCCATTCCATTCCATTCCATTCTACTCGGATTGATTGCATTCCATTCCATTCCATTCCAGTCCATTCCAATCCACTCCATTCTACTCGGGTTGATTCCATTCCATTCCATTCCATTCCATTCCATTCCATTCCATTCCATTCCATTGCGTTCCATTCGATTCGATTCCATTCCATTCCATTCCATTCCATTCCAATCCATTCCATTCCTCTTGGGTTCATTCCATTCCATTCCATTCCATTCCATTCCATTCGATTCCATTCGATTCCATTCCATTCCATTCCATACCATTCCATTCCATTTTGTTCTACTCGGGTTGATTCCACTCCATTCCATTCCATTCCATTCCATTCCATTCCATTCCATTCCATTCCATTCCATTCCATTCCATTCGATTCCATTCTATTCCATTCGATTCCATTCCATTCCATTTCATTTTATTCCAATCCATTCCATTCCATTCTATTCCATGGAATTCCATTCCATTCCATTCCATTCCATTCCATTCCATTCCATTCCATTCCATTTCATTCCATTCCATTCCATTCCATTCCATTCCGTTCTACTCGGGTTGAATCCACTCCATTCCATTCCATTACATTCCATTCCATTCCATTCCATTCCATTCCATTCCACTCGGGTTGAGCATTCCATTCGATT
The DNA here is from genome assembly GCF_029281585.2 of Gorilla gorilla gorilla. Taxonomy (NCBI): domain Eukaryota; kingdom Metazoa; phylum Chordata; class Mammalia; order Primates; family Hominidae; genus Gorilla; species Gorilla gorilla. Next base: position 9,602,990 of record NC_073241.2, read on the forward strand.
CGATTCCATTCCATTCCATTCCATTCCATTCCATTCCATTCCACTCGGGCTCATTCCATTCCATTCCATTCCATTCCATTCCATTCCATTCCATTCCATTCCATTCCGTTCTACTCGGGTTGATTTCCATTCCATTCCATTCCATTCCATTCCATTCCATTCCATTCCATTCCATTCCATTCCATTCCATTCCATTCCATTCCATTCCATTCCATTCCATTCCATTCCTTTCCATTTATTCCATTCCGTTCTACTCGGGTTGATTCCATTGAGTTTGGTTCCGTTCCGTTCCGTCCCGTCCCGTCCCGTTCCGTTTTACTCGGGTTGATTCCTTTGCATTCCGTTCCGCTCGTTTCCATTCCGTTCCATTCCGTTCAACGCGGGTTGGTTCAATTCCATTCTATTCTATTCTATTCCTTTCCATTCCATTCCATTCTACTCGGGTTGATTCTATGCCGTTCCATTCCGTTCCATTCCGTCCCATTCCGACCCGTCCCATCCCGTCCCGTCCCGTCCCATCCCGTTCCGTTCCACATGGGTTGATTCAATTCCTTTCGGTTACATTGAATTCCATTCCATTCCATTCTACTCGGATTGATTCCATTCCATTCCATTCCATTCCATTCCATTCCATTCCATTCCAATCCATTCCATTCTACTCAGGTTGATTCCATTCCATTCCATTCCATTCCATTCCATTCCATTCCATTCCATTCCATTCAGTTTCATTCCATTCCATTCCATTCCATTCCATTCCATTCCATTCCATTCCATTCCATTCCATTCCATTCGATTCCATTCCATTCCATTCCATTCCGTTCTACTCGGGTTGATTCCATTCTATTCCATTCCATTCCGTTCGATTCCATTCGATTCCATTCGATTCCGCTCCATTCCATTCCATTCCCTTCCATTCCATTCTATTCCATTGAATTCCATTCCATTGCATTCCATTCCATTCCATTCCATTCCATTCCATTCCGTTCTACTCTGATTGACTCCATTCCATTCCATTCGATTCCATTCCATTCCATTCCATTCCATTCCAATACATTCCATTCTACTCTGGTTGATTCCATTCCATTCCATTCCATTCCATTCCATTCCATTCCATTCGTCTCCATTCGATTCCATTCGATTCCATTCCATTCTATTCCATTGAATTCCATTCCATTCCATTCCATTCCATTCCATTCTATTCCATTCCATTCCATTCCATTCCGTTCTACTCGGGTTGATTCCATTCCATTCCATTCCATTCCATTCCACTCCATTCCATTCGATTCCATTCGATTCCATTCCATTCCATTCCATTCCATTCCAATCCATTCCATTCTACTCGGGTTGATTCCATTCCATTCCATTCCATTCCATTCCATTCCATTCCATTGAATTCCATTCGATTCCATTCGATTCCATTCCATTTGATTCCATTCGATATCATTCGATTCCATTCCATCCCATTCCATTCCATTCCATTCCATTCCGTTCTACTCGGGTTGATTCCATTCCATTCCATTTCATTCCATTCCATTCCATTCCATTCCATTTCATTCCATTCCATTCCATTCCATTCCATTCGATTCCATTCGATTCCATTCCATTCCATTCCATTCCAATCCATTCCATTCTACTCGGGTTGATTCCATTCCATTCCATTCCATTCCATTCCATTCCATTCCATTCCATTCCATTCCATTCCATTCCATTCCATTCGATTCCATTCCATTCCATTCCATGGCATTCCATTCCATTCCATTCCATTCCATTCCATTCCATTCTAGTCGGGTTGATTCCATTCCATTCCATTGCATTCCATTCCATTCCATTGCATTCCATTCCATTCCATTCCATTCCATTCCATTCCATTCCATTCCATTCCATTCCATTCCATTCCATTCCATTCCATTCCATTGCATTCCATTCGATTCCATTCGATTCCATTCCATTCCATTCCATTCCATTCCATTCCATTCCATTCCATTCCATTCCATTCCATTCCGTTCCACTCGGGTTGATTCCATTCTATTCCATTCCATTCCCTTCTATTCCATTCGATATCATTCGATTCCATTCCATCCCATTCCATTCCATTCCATTCCATTCCGTTCTTCTTGGGTTGATTCCATTCCATTCCATTTCATTCCATTCCATTCCATTCCATTTCTTTCGATTCCATTCGATTCCATTCCATTCCATTCCATTCCTATCCATTGCATTCTACTCAGTTTGATTCCATTCCATTCCATTCCATTCCATTCAATTCCATTCCATTCCATTCCATTCCATTCAATTCCACTCGATTCCATTCCATTCCTTTCCATTCCATTCCAATCCATTCCATTCTACTCGGGTGGATTCCATTCCATTCCATTCCATTCCATTCCATTCCATTCCATTCCATTCCATTCCATTCCATTCCCTTCCATTCGATTCCATTCCATTCCCTTCCATTCGATTCCATTCCATTCCATTCCATGGCATTCCATTCCATTCCATTCAATTCCATTCCATTCCGTTCTAGTCGGGTTGATTCCATTCCATTCCATTGCATTCCATTCCATTCCATTGCATTCCATTCCATTCCATTCCATTCCATTCCATTCCATTCCATTCCATTCTATTCCATTCCATTCTACTCCATTGAATTCCATTCCATTCCATTCCATTCCATTCCATTCCATTCCTTTCCAATCCATTCCATTCCGTTCCACTCGGGTTGATTCCATTCTATTCCATTCCATTCCCTTCTATTCCATTCGATATCATTCGATTCCATTCCATCCCATTCCATTCCATTCCATTCCATTCCGTTCTTCTTGGGTTGATTCCATTCCATTCCATTTCATTCCATTCCATTCCATTCCATTTCTTTCGATTCCATTCGATTCGATTCCATTCCATTCCATTCCAATCCATTGCATTCTACTCAGTTTGATTCCATTCCATTCCATTCCATTCCATTCAATTCCATTCCATTCCATTCCATTCAATTCCACTCGATTCCATTCCATTCCTTTCCATTCCATTCCAATCCATTCCATTCTACTCGGGTGGATTCCATTCCATTCCATTCCATTCCATTCCATTCCATTCCATTCCATTCAATTCCATTCCCTTCCATTCGATTCCATTCCATTCCATTCCATGGCATTCCATTCCATTCCATTCCATTCCATTCCATTCCGTTCTAGTCGGGTTGATTCCATTCCATTCCATTCCACTCCATTCCATTCCGTTATATTCCATTCTATTCCATTCGATTCCGTTCGGTTCCATTCCATTCCATTCCATTCGATTCCATTCCATTCCATTCCATTCCATTCCATTCCATTCCATTCCATTCCAATCCATTCCATTCTACTCGGGTTGATTCCATTCCATTCCATTCCATTCCAATCCATTCCATTCCATTCCATTCCATTCCATTCCATTCCATTCCATTCCATTCCATTCCATTCCATTCCATTCCATTCCATTCCATTCCATTTCATTCCAAACCGTTCCATTCTACTCGGGTTCATCATTCCATTCCATTCCATTCCACTCGGGTTCATTCCATTCCATTCCATTCCATTCCATTCCATTCCATTCCATTCCATTCCGTTCTACTCAGGTTGATTTCCATTCCATTCCATTCCATTCCATTCCATTCCATTCCATTCCATTCCATTACATTCCATTCCATTCCATTCTATTCCATTCCGTTCTACTCGGCTTGAATCCATTGAGTTCCGTTCCGTTCCGTTCCGTCCCGACACGTCCCGTCCCGTCCCGTCCCGTCCCGTCCCGTCCCGTCCCGTGCCGTTGTACTCGGGTTGATTCCATTCCACTCCGTTCCGTTCCTTTCCGTTCCCTTCAATTCAGTTCCACGCGGGTTGATTCAATTCCATTCTATTCTATTCCATTCCATTCCATTCCATTCCATTCCATTCCATTCCATTCCATTTTACTCCGGTTGATTCCATGCCTTTCCGTTCCATTCTGTCCCATCCCGACGCGTCCCGTCCCGTCCCGTCCCATTCCGTTCCGTTCTGATCGGGTTGATTCCGTTCCATTCCCTTCCGTTCCTTTCCGTTCCATTCCATTCCGTTACACGCGGGTTGATTCAATTCCATTCTATTACATTGAATTCCATTCCATTCCATTCCATTCCATTCTACTCGGATTGATTGCATTCCATTCCATTCCATTCCAGTCCATTCCAATCCACTCCATTCTACTCGGGTTGATTCCATTCCATTCCATTCCATTCCATTCCATTCCATTCCATTCCATTCCATTCCATTCCATTGCGTTCCATTCGATTCGATTCCATTCCATTCCATTCCATTCCATTCCAATCCATTCCATTCTACTTGGGTTCATTCCATTCCTTTCCATTCCATTCCATTCCATTCGATTCCATTCGATTCCATTCCATTCCAATCCATTCCATTCCATTCCATTCTGTTCTACTCGGGTTGATTCCACTCCATTCCATTCCATTCCATTCCATTCTATTCCATTCCATTCCATTCGATTCCATTCTATTCCATTCGATTCCATTCCATTCCATTTCATTTTATTCCATTCCATTCCATTCCATTCTATTCCATTGAATTCCATTCCATTCCATTCCATTCCATTCCATTCCATTCCATTCCATTCCATTCCATTCCATTCCGTTCTAGTCGGGTTGATTCCATTCCATTCCATTGCATTCCATTCCATTCCATTGCATTCCATTCCATTCCATTCCATTCCATTCCATTCCATTCCATTCCATTCTATTCCATTCCATTCTACTCCATTGAATTCCATTCCATTCCATTCCATTCCATTCCATTCCATTCCTTTCCAATCCATTCCATTCCGTTCCACTCGGGTTGATTCCATTCTATTCCATTCCATTCCCTTCTATTCCATTCGATATCATTCGATTCCATTCCATCCCATTCCATTCCATTCCATTCCATTCCGTTCTTCTTGGGTTGATTCCATTCCATTCCATTTCATTCCATTCCATTCCATTCCATTTCTTTCGATTCCATTCGATTCGATTCCATTCCATTCCATTCCAATCCATTGCATTCTACTCAGTTTGATTCCATTCCATTCCATTCCATTCCATTCAATTCCATTCCATTCCATTCCATTCAATTCCACTCGATTCCATTCCATTCCTTTCCATTCCATTCCAATCCATTCCATTCTACTCGGGTGGATTCCATTCCATTCCATTCCATTCCATTCCATTCCATTCCATTCCATTCAATTCCATTCCCTTCCATTCGATTCCATTCCATTCCATTCCATGGCATTCCATTCCATTCCATTCCATTCCATTCCATTCCGTTCTAGTCGGGTTGACTCCATTCCATTCCATTCCACTCCATTCCATTCCGTTATATTCCATTCTATTCCATTCGATTCCGTTCGGTTCCATTCCATTCCATTCCATTCCATTCCATTCGATTCCATTCCATTCCATTCCATTCCATTCCATTCCATTCCATTCCATTCCATTCCATTCCAATCCATTCCATTCTACTCGGGTTGATTCCATTCCATTCCATTCCATTCCAATCCATTCCATTCCATTCCATTCCATTCCATTCCATTCCATTCCATTCCATTCCATTCCATTCCATTCCATTCCATTCGATTCCATTCGATTCCATTCCATTCCATTTCATTCCAAACCGTTCCATTCTACTCGGGTTCATCATTCCATTCCATTCCATTCCTCTCGGGTTCATTCCATTCCATTCCATTCCATTCCATTCCATTCCATTCCATTCCATTCCGTTCTACTCAGGTTGATTTCCATTCCATTCCATTCCATTCCATTCCATTCCATTCCATTCCATTCCATTCCATTACATTCCATTCCATTCCATTCTATTCCATTCCGTTCTACTCGGCTTGAATCCATTGAGTTCCGTTCCGTTCCGTTCCGTCCCGACACGTCCCGTCCCGTCCCGTCCCGTCCCGTCCCGTCCCGTCCCGTCCCGTGCCGTTGTACTCGGGTTGATTCCATTCCACTCCGTTCCATTCCTTTCCGTTCCCTTCAATTCAGTTCCACGCGGGTTGATTCAATTCCATTCTATTCTATTCCATTCCATTCCATTCCATTCCATTCCATTCCATTCCATTCCATTCCATTTTACTCCGGTTGATTCCATGCCGTTCCGTTCCATTCTGTCCCATCCCGACGCGTCCCGTCCCGTCCCGTCCCATTCCGTTCCGTTCTGATCGGGTTGATTCCGTTCCATTCCCTTCCGTTCCTTTCCGTTCCATTCCATTCCGTTACACGCGGGTTGATTCAATTCCATTCTATTACATTGAATTCCATTCCATTCCATTCCATTCCATTCTACTCGGATTGATTGCATTCCATTCCATTCCATTCCAGTCCATTCCAATCCACTCCATTCTACTCGGGTTGATTCCATTCCATTCCATTCCATTCCATTCCATTCCATTCCATTCCATTCCATTCCATTCCATTCCATTCCATTGCGTTCCATTCGATTCGATTCCATTCCATTCCATTCCATTCCATTCCAATCCATTCCATTCTACTTGGGTTCATTCCATTCCATTCCATTCCATTCCATTCGATTCCATTCGATTCCATTCCATTCCAATCCATACCATTCCATTCCATTCTGTTCTACTCGGGTTGATTCCACTCCATTCCATTCCATTCCATTCCATTCTATTCCATTCCATTCCATTCGATTCCATTCTATTCCATTCGATTCCATTCCATTCCATTTCATTTTATTCCATTCCATTCCATTCCATTCTATTCCATTGAATTCCATTCCATTCCATTCCATTCCATTCCATTCCATTCCATTCCATTCCATTCCATTCCACTCCGTTCTACTCGGGTTGATTCCACTCCATTCCATTCCATTCCATTCCATTCCATTCCATTCCATTCCATTCCATTCCAATCGGGTTGAGCATTCCATTCGATTCCATTCCATTCCATTCCATTCCATTAGATTCCATTCCATTCCATTCCACTCGGGCTCATTCCATTCCATTCCATTCCATTCCATTCCATTCCATTCCATTCCATTCCATTCCATTCCATTCCATTCCGTTCTACTCGGGTTGATTTCCATTCCATTCCATTCCATTCCATTCCACTCCATTCCATTCCATTCCATTCCATTCCATTCCATTCCTTTCCATTTATTCCATTCCGTTCTACTCGGGTTGATTCCATTGAGTTTGGTTCCGTTCCGTTCCGTCCCGTCCCGTCCCGTCCCGTCCCGTTCCGTTTTACTCGGGTTGATTCCTTTGCATTCCGTTCCGCTCGTTTCCATTCCGTTCCATTCCGTTCCACGCGGGTTGGTTCAATTCCATTCTATTCTATTCTATTCCTTTCCATTCCATTCCATTCTACTCGGGTTGATTCTATGCCGTTCCATTCCGTTCCATTCCGTCCCATTCCGACCCGTCCCATCCCGTCCCGTCCCGTCCCATCCCGTTCCGTTCCACATGGGTTGATTCAATTCCTTTCGGTTACATTGAATTCCATTCCATTCCATTCTACTCGGATTGATTCCATTCCATTCCATTCCATTCCATTCCATTCCATTCCATTCCATTCCATTCCAATCCATTCCATTCTACTCGGGTTGATTCCATTCCATTCCATTCCATTCCATTCCATTCCATTCCATTCCATTCCATTCCATTCCATTCCATTCAGTTTCATTCCATTCCATTCCATTCCATTCCATTCCATTCCATTCCATTCCATTCGATTCCATTCCATTCCATTCCATTCCGTTCTACTCGGGTTGATTCCATTCTATTCCATTCCATTCCGTTCGATTCCATTCGATTCCATTCGATTCCATTCCATTCCATTCCATTCCCTTCCATTCCATTCTATTCCATTGAATTCCATTCCATTGCATTCCATTCCATTCCATTCCATTCCATTCCATTCCATTCCATTCCATTCCATTCCGTTCTACTCTGATTGACTCCATTCCATTCCATTCGATTCCATTCCATTCCATTCCATTCCATTCCATTCCAATACATTCCATTCTACTCTGGTTGATTCCATTCCATTCCATTCCATTCCATTCCATTCCATTCCATTCCATTCCATTCCATTCGTCTCCATTCGATTCCATTCGATTCCATTCCATTCTATTCCATTGAATTCCATTCCATTCCATTCCATTCCATTCCATTCTATTCCATTCCATTCCATTCCATTCCGTTCTACTCGGGTTGATTCCATTCCATTCCATTCCATTCGATATCATTCGATTCCATTCCATCCCATTCCATTCCATTCCATTCCATTCCGTTCTACTCGGGTTGATTCCATTCCATTCAATTTCATTCCATTCCATTCCATTTCATTCCATTCCATTCCATTCCATTCCATTCCGTTCCATTCGATTCCATTCCATTCCATTCCATTCCAATCCATTCCATTCTACTCGGGTTGATTCCATTCCATTCCATTCCATTCCATTCCATTCCATTCCATTCCATTCCATTCCATTCGATTCCACTCGATTCCATTCCATTCTTTCCATTCCATTCCAATCCATTCCATTCTAATTGGGTGGATTCCATTCCATTCCATTCCATTCCATTCCATTCCATTCCATTCCATTCCATTCCATTCCATTCCATTCCATTCCATTCCATTTGATTCCATTCCATTCCATTCCATTCCATTCCATTCCATTTCATTCCATTCCTTTCCATTCCAATCCGTTCTAGTCGGGTTGATTCCATTCTATTCCATTCCATTCCATTCCATTCCATTCCATTCCATTCCATTCCATTCTATTCCATTCCATTCTACTCCATTGAATTCCATTCCATTCCATTCTATTCCATTCCATTCCATTCCTTTCCATTCCATTTAGTTCTACTCTGGTTGATTCCATTCCATTCCATTCCATTCCATTCCATTCCATTCCATTCCATTCCATTCAATTCCATTCCATTCCATTCCAATCCATTCCATTCTGCACGGGTTGATTATATTCCATTCCATTCCATTCCATTCCATTCCATTCCATTCCATTCCATTCCTTTTGATTCCATTCCATTCCATTAAATTCCATTCCATTCCATTCCATTCCATTCCATTCCATTCCATTCCATTCCGTTCTACTCGGGTTGATTCCACTCCACTCCATTCCATTCCATTCCATTCCATTCCATTCCATTCCATTCGATTCCATTCCATTCCATTCCATTCCATTCCATTCTATTCCATTCCACTCTACTCCATTGAATTCCATTCCGTTCCATTCAATTCCATTCCATTCCATTCCTTTCCATTCCATTTAGTTCTACTCGGGTTGATTCCATTCCAGTCCATTCCATTCCATTCCATTCCATTACTTTCCATTCCATTCCATTCCATTCCATTCCATTCGATTCCATTCCATTCCATTCCATTCCATTCCATTCCATTCCATTCCATTCCAATCCATTCCATTCTACTCGGGTTGATTCCATTCCATTCCATTCCATTCCATCCCATTCCATTCCTTTCTATTCCATTCCATTCCATTCCATTCCATTCCATTCCATTCCGTTCTAATCGGTTTGATTCCACTCCATTCCATTCCATTCCATTCCATTCCATTCCATTCCATTCCATTCCATTCCAATTCTTTCGTTTCCATTCCAACCAATTCCGTTCTACTCGGATTGATTCCATTCCATTCCATTCCATTCCATTCCATTCCATTCCATTCCATTCCATTCCATTCCATTCCATTCCATTCCATTCCATTCCATCCCATTTCATTCCAAACCATTCCATTCTACTCGGGTTCATCATTCCATTCCATTCCATTCCATTCCATTCCACTCGGGTTCTTTCCATTCCATTCCATTCCATTCCATTCCATTCCATTCCATTCCATTCCATTCCGTTCTACTCAGGTTGATTTCCATTCCATTCCATTCCATTCCATTCCATTCCATTCCATTCCATTCCATTCCATTCCATTCTGTTCCATTCCACTCCATTCCATTCTACTCGTGTTGATTCCATGCCGTTCCGTTCCGTTCCATTCCGTCCCGTCCCGACGCGTCCCGTCCCGTTCCGTCCCGTCAAATTCCGTTCCTTTCTGATCGGGTTGATTCCGTTCCATTCCGTTCCGTTCCTTTCCGTTCCATTCCATTCCGTTACTCGCGGGTTGATTCAATTCCATTCTATTACATTGAATTCCATTCCATACCATTCCATTCCATTCTACTCGGATTGATTGAATTCCATTCCATTCCATTCCACTCCATTCCAATCCATTCCATTCTACTCGGGTTGATTCCATTCCATTCCATTCCATTCCATTCCATTCCATTCCATTCCATTGCGTTCCATTCGATTCGATTCCATTCCATTCCATTCCATTCCATTCCAATCCATTCCATTCTACTTGGGTTGATTCCATTCCATTCCATTCCATTCCATTCCATTCCATTCCATTCCATTCCATTCCATTCCATTCCATTCCATTCCATTCCATTCCATTCCATTCCATTCTGTTCTACTCGGGTTGATTGCACTCCATTCCATTCCATTCCATTCCATTCTATTCCATTCCATTCCATTCGATTCCATTCCATTCCATTTCATTTTATTCCATTCCATTCCATTCCATTCTATTCCATTGAATTCCATTCCATTCTATTCCATTCCATTCCATTCAGTTTCATTCCATTCCATTCCATTCCATTCCATTCCATTCCATTCCATTCCATTCCATTCCATTCCATTCCATTCCATTCCATTCCATTCCATTCCGTTCTACTCGGGTTAATTCCATTCTATTCCATTCCATTCCATTCCATTCCATTCCATTCCATTCCATTCCATTCCATTCCATTCCATTCTATTCCATTGAATTCCATTCCATTCCATTCCATTCCATTCCATTGAATTCCATTCCATTCCGTTCTACTCTGATTGACTCCATTCCATTCCATTCCATTCCATTCCATTCCATTCCATTTCATTCCATTCCATTCCATTCCATTCCATTTCATTCCATTCCATTCCATTCCAATACATTCCATTCTACTCTGGTTGATTCCATTCCATTCCATTCCATTCCATTCGATTCCATTCCATTCGTCTCCATTCGATTCCATTCGATTCCATTCCATTCTATTCCATTGAATTCCATTCCATTCCATTCCATTCCATTCCATTCCATTCCATTCCATTCCATTCCATTCCATTCCATTCCATTCCATTCCGTTCTACTCGGGTTGATTCCATTCGATTCCATTCCATTCCATTCCATTCCATTCCACTCCATTCCATTCGATTCCATTCGATTCCATTCCATTCCATTCCATTCCATTCCAATCCATTCCATTCTACTCGGGTTGATGCCATTCCATTCCATTCCATTCCATTCCATTCCATTCCATTCCATTCCATTCCATTGCATTCCATTCGATTCCATTCGATTCCATTCCATTCGATTCCATTCGAGATCATTCGATTCCATTCCATCCCATTCCAATCCATTCCATTCCATTCCGTTCTACTCGGGTTGATTCCATTCCATTCCATTTCATTCCATTCCATTCCATTCCATTCCATTCGATTCCATTCGATTCCATTCCATTCCATTCCATTCCAATCCATTCCATTCTACTCGGGTTGATTCCATTCCATTCCAATCCATTCCATTCCATTCCATTCCATTCCATTCCATTCCATTCCATTCCATTCCATTCGATTCCACTCTATTCCATTCCATTCTTTCCATTCCATTCCAATCCATTCCATTCTACTCGGGTGGATTCCATTCCGTTCCATTCCATTCCATTCCATTCCATTCCATTCCATTCCATTCCACTCCATTCGATTCCATTCCATTCCATTCCATTCCATTCCATTCCATTCCATTCCATTCCATTCCATTCCATTCCATTCCGTTCTAGTCGGGTTGATTCCATTCTATTCCATTCCATTCCATTCCATTCCACTCCATTCCATTCCTTTCCATTCCATTCTATTCCATTCCATTCTACTCCATTGAATTTCATTCCATTCCATTCTATTCCATTCCATTCCATTCCTTTCCATTCCATTTAGTTCTACTCGGGTTGATTCCATTCCATTCCATTCCATTCCATTCCATTCCATTCCATTCCATTCCATTCCATTCCATTACTTTCCATTCCATTCCATTCCAATCCATTCCATTCTACTCGGGTTGACTCCATTCCATTCCATTCCATTCCATTCCATTCCATTCCATTATAATCCATTCCATTCCATTCGATTCCGTTCGATTCCATTCCATTCCATTCCATTCCATTCCATTCCATTCCATTCGATTCCATTCGATTCCATTCGATTCCATTCCATTCCATTCCATTCCAATCCATTCCATTCTACTCGGGTTGATTCCATTCCATTCCATTCCATTCCATTCCTTTCCATTCCATTCCATTCCATTCCATTCCATTCTATTCCTTTCGATTCCATTCCATTCCATTAAATTCCATTCCATTCCATTCCATTCCATTCCATTCCATTCCATTCCATTCCATTCCGTTCTACTCAGGTTGATTCCACTCCATTCCATTCCATTCCATTCCATTCCATACCATTCCATTCGATTCCATTCCATTCCATTCCATTCCACTCGGGTTCTTTCCATTCCATTCCATTCCATTCCATTCCATTCCATTCCATTCCATTCCATTCCGTTCTACTCAGGTTGATTTCCATTCCATTCCATTCCATTCCATTCCATTCCATTCCATTCCTTTCCATTCCATTCCATTCCGTTCCATTCCACTCCATTCCATTCTACTCGTGTTGATTCCATGCCGTTCCGTTCCGTTCCATTCCGTCCCATCCCGACGCGTCCCGTCCCGTTCCGTCCCGTCAAATTCCGTTCCTTTCTGATCGGGTTGATTCCGTTCCATTCCGTTCCGTTCCTTTCCGTTCCATTCCATTCCGTTACACGCGGGTTGATTCAATTCCATTCTATTACATTGAATTCCATTCCATACCATTCCATTCCATTCTACTCGGATTGATTGAATTCCATTCCATTCCATTCCAGTCCATTCCAATCCATTCCATTCTACTCGGGTTGATTCCATTCCATTCCATTCCATTCCATTCCATTCCATTCCATTCCATTGCGTTCCATTCGATTCGATTCCATTCCATTCCATTCCATTCCATTCCAATACATTCCATTCTACTTGGTTTGATTCCATTCCATTCCATTCCATTCCATTCCATTCCATTCCATTCCATTCGATTCCATTCCATTCCATTCCATTCCATTCCATTCCATTCCATTCCATTCCATTCCATTCTGTTCTACTCGGGTTGATTCCACTCCATTCCATTCCATTCTATTCCATTCCATTCCATTCGATTCCATTCCATTCCATTTCATTTTATTCCATTCCATTCCATTCCATTCTATTCCATTGAATTCCATTCCATTCTATTCCATTCCATTCCATTCAGTTTCATTCCATTCCATTCCATTCCATTCCATTCCATTCCATTCCATTCCATTCCATTCCATTCCGTTCTACTCGGGTTAATTCCATTCTATTCCATTCCATTCCATTCCATTCCATTCCATTAAATTCCATTCCATTCCATTCCCTTCCATTCCATTCTATTCCATTGAATTCCATTCCATTCCATTCCATTCCATTCCATTGAATTCCATTCCATTCCGTTCTACTCTGATTGACTCCATTCCATTCCATTCCATTCCATTCCATTCCATTCCATTCCATTCCATTCCATTCCATTCCATTCCATTCCATTTCATTCCATTCCATTCCATTCCAATACATTCCATTCTACTCTGGTTGATTCCATTCCATTCCATTCCATTCCATTCCATTCCATTCCATTCCATTCGTCTCCATTCGATTCCATTCGATTCCATTCCATTCTATTCCATTGAATTCCATTCCATTCCATTCCATTCCATTCCATTCCATTCCATTCCATTCCATTCCATTCCATTCCATTCCATTCCGTTCTACTCGGGTTGATTCCATTCCATTCCATTCCATTCCATTCCATTCCATTCCACTCCATTCCATTCGATTCCATTCGATTCCATTCCATTCCATTCCATTCCATTCCAATCCATTCCATTCTACTCGGGTTGATGCCATTCCATTCCATTCCATTCCATTCCATTCCATTCCATTCCATTCCATTGCATTCCATTCGATTCCATTCGATTCCATTCCATTCGATTCCATTCGAGATCATTCGATTCCATTCCATCCCATTCCAATCCATTCCATTCCATTCCGTTCTACTCGGGTTGATTCCATTCCATTCCATTTCATTCCATTCCATTCCATTCCATTCCATTCGATTCCATTCGATTCCATTCCATTCCATTCCATTCCAATCCATTCCATTCTACTCGGGTTGATTCCATTCCATTCCATTCCATTCCATTCCATTCCATTCCATTCCATTCCATTCCATTCCATTCGATTCCACTCTATTCCATTCCATTCTTTCCATTCCATTCCAATCCATTCCATTCTACTCGGGTGGATTCCATTCCGTTCCATTCCATTCCATTCCATTCCACTCCATTCCATTCCATTCCATTCCACTCCATTCGATTCCATTCCATTCCATTCCATTCCATTCCATTCCATTCCATTCCATTCCATTCCATTCCATTCCATTCCGTTCTAGTCGGGTTGATTCCATTCTATTCCATTCCATTCCATTCCATTCCACTCCATTCCATTCCTTTCCATTCCATTCTATTCCATTCCATTCTACTCCATTGAATTTCATTCCATTCCATTCTATTCCATTCCATTCCATTCCTTTCCATTCCATTTAGTTCTACTCGTGTTGATTCCATTCCATTCCATTCCATTCCATTCCATTCCATTCCATTCCATTCCATTCCATTCCATTCCATTCCATTCCATTCCATTCCATTCCATTACTTTCCATTCCATTCCATTCCAATCCATTCCATTCTACTCGGGTTGACTCCATTCCATTCCATTCCATTCCATTCCATTCCATTCCATTCCATTATAATCCATTCCATTCCATTCGATTCCATTCGATTCCATTCCATTCCATTCCATTCCATTCCATTCGATTCCACTCTATTCCATTCCATTCTTTCCATTCCATTCCAATCCATTCCATTCTACTCGGGTGGATTCCATTCCGTTCCATTCCATTCCATTCCATTCCATTCCATTCCATTCCATTCCACTCCATTCAATTCCATTCCATTCCATTCCATTCCATTCCATTCCATTCCATTCCATTCCATTCCGTTCTAGTCGGGTTGATTCCATTCTATTCCATTCCATTCCATTCCATTCCACTCCATTCCATTCCTTTCCTTTCCATTCTATTCCATTCCATTCTACTCCATTGAATTCCATTCCATTCCATTCTATTCCATTCCATTCCATTCCTTTCCATTCCATTTAGTTCTACTCGGGTTGATTCCATTCCATTCCATTCCATTCCATTCCATTCCATTCCATTCCATTCCATTACTTTCCATTCCATTCCATTCCAATCCATTCCATTCTACTCGGGTTGACTCCATTCCATTCCATTCCATTCCATTCCATTCCATTCCATTATAATCCATTCCATTCCATTCGATTCCGTTCGATTCCATTCCATTCCATTCCATTCCATTCCATTCCATTCAATTCCATTCGATTCCATTCGATTCCATTCCATTCCATTCCATTCCAATCCATTCCATTCTACTCGGGTTGATTCCATTCCATTCCATTCCATTCCTTTCCATTCCATTCCATTCCATTCCATTCCATTCCATTCTATTCCTTTCGATTCCATTCCATTCCATTAAATTCCATTCCATTCCATTCCATTCCATTCCATTCCATTCCATTCCATTCCATTCCATTCCGTTCTACTCGGGTTGATTCCACTCCATTCCATTCCATTCCACTCCATTCCATACCATTCCATTCGATTCCATTCCATTCCATTCCATTCCATTCCATTCCATTCCATTCCATTCCATTCCATTCCGTTCTAGTCGGGTTGATTCCATTCTATTCCATTCCATTCCATTCCATTCGATTCCATTCCATTCCATTCCATTCTATTCCATTCCATTCTACTCCATTGAATTCCATTCCATTCCATTCCATTCCTTTCCATTCCATCCCTTTCCATTCCATTTAGTTCTACTCGGGTTGATTCCATTCCATTCCATTCCATTCCATTCCATTCCATTCCATTCAATTCCATTCCATTCCGTTACTTTCCATTCCATTCCATTCCAATCCATTCCATTCTACTCGGGTTGACTCCATTCCATTCCATTCCTTTCCATTCCATTATATTCCATTCTATTCCATTCGATTCCGTTCGATTCCATTCCATTCCATTCCATTCCATTCCATTGCATTCCATTCCATTCCATTCCATTCCATTCCGTTCTACTCGGGTTGATTCCATTCCATTCCTTTCCATTCCATTCCATTCCATTCCATTCCATTCCATTCCCTTCCATTCCATTCCATTCCAATCCATTCCATTCTACTCGGGTTGATTCCATTCCATTCCATTGCATTCGACTCCACTCGATTCCATTCGATTCCATTCCATTCCATTCCGTTCCATTCCATTCCATTCCATTCCATTCTATTCCATTGAATTCCATTCCATTCCATTCCATTCCATTCCATTCCATTCCATTCCATTCCATTCCATTCCATTCCATTCCGTTCTACTCGGGTTGATTCCATTCCATTCCATTCCTTTCCATTCCATTCC
The DNA here is from genome assembly GCF_029281585.2 of Gorilla gorilla gorilla. Classification (NCBI taxonomy): domain Eukaryota; kingdom Metazoa; phylum Chordata; class Mammalia; order Primates; family Hominidae; genus Gorilla; species Gorilla gorilla. The sequence continues at coordinate 9,619,809 of NC_073241.2, forward strand.
ATTCCATTCCATTCCATTCCAATCTATTCCATTCTATTCAATTCGATTCCATTCGATTCCATTCAATTCCATTCAATTCCATTCCATTCCATTCCAATCCATTCCATTCTACTCGGGTTGATTCCATTCCATTCCATTCCATTCCATTCCATTCCATTCCATTCCATTCCATTCCATTCCATTCGATTCCATTCGATTCCATTCCATTCCATTCCATTCCATTCCAATCTATTCCATTCGATTCCATTCCATTCCATTCCATTCCATTCCATTCCATTCCATTCCAATCCATTCCATTCTACTCGTGTTGATTCCCTTCCATTCCATTCCACTCCATTCCATTCCATTCCATTCCATTCCATTCCATTCCAATCCATTCCATTCCATTCCGTTCTACTCGGGTTGATTCCATTCTATTCCATTACATTCCATTCGATTCCATTCGATTCCATTCGATTTCTTTCCATTCCATTCCATTCCATTCCATTCCATTCCATTCTATTCCATTCCATTCCATTCCATTCCATTCCATTCCATTCCATTCCAATCCATTCCCTTCCGTTCTATTCGGGTTGATTCCATTCCATTCCATTCCATTCCATTCCATTCCATTCCATTGCATTCCATTCGATTCCATTCGATTCCATTCCATTCCATTCCATTCCATTCCATTCCATTCTATTCCATTCCATTCCATTCTGTTCCATTCTATTCCATTCCATTCCATTCCGTTCCACTCGGGTTGATTCCATTCTATTCCATTCCATTCCATTCGATTCCATTCGATATCATTCGATTCAATTCCATTCCATTCCATTCCATTCCATTCCATTCTATTCCATTCCATTCCATTCCATTCCATTCCATTCTATTCCATTCCATTCCATTCCGTTCTACTCGGGTTGATTCCATTCCATTCCATTTCATTCCTTTCCATTCCATTCCATTCCATTCCATTCCATTCGATTCCATTCCATTCCATTCCATTCCAATCCATTCCATTCTACTCGGGTTGATTCCATTCCATTCCATTCCATTCCATTCCATTCCATTCCATTCGATTCCACTCGATTCCATTCCATTCCATTCCATTCCATTCCAATCCATTCCATTCTACTCGGGTGGATTCCATTCCATTCCATTCTTTTCCATTCCATTCCATTCCATTCCATTACATTACATTCCATTCGGTTCCATTCCATTCCATTCCATTCCATTCCATTCCATTCCATTCCATTCCGTTCTAATCGGGTTGATTCCATTCTATTCCATTCCATTCAATTCCATTCCATTCAATTCCATTCCATTCCATTCCATTCCATTCCATTCTATTCCATTCCATTCTACTCCATTGAATTCCATTCCATTCCATTCTATTCCATTCCATTCCATTCCATTCCATTCCTTTCCATTCCATTTAGTTCTACTCGGGTTGATTCCATTCCATTCCATTCCATTCCTTTCCATTCCATTCCAATCCATTCCATTCCATTACTTTCCATTCCATTCTATTCCAATCCATTCCATTCTACTCGGGTTGACTCCATTCCATTCCATTCCATTACATTACATTCCATTATATTCCATTCCATTCCATTCGATTCCGTTCGATTCCATTCCATTCCATTCCATTCCATTCCATTCCATTCGATTCCATTCCATTCCATTCGATTCCATTCCATTCCATTCCATTCCATTCCATTCCATTCCAATCCATTCCATTCTACTCGGGTTGATTCCATTCCATTCCATTCCATTCCATTCCATTCCATTCCATTCCATTCCTTTCGATTCCATTCCTTTCCATTCCATTCCATTCCATTCCATTCCATTCCATTCCATTCCGTTCTACTCGGGTTGATTCCACTCCATTCCATTCCATTCCATTCCATTCCATTCCATTCCATTCCATTCCATTCCATTCCATTCCATTCCATTCCATTCCATTCCATTCGATTCCATTCCATTCCATTCCATTCCAAACCATTCCATTCTACTCGGGTTCATCATTCCATTCCATTCCATTCCATTCCATTCCACTCGGGTGCATTCCATTCCATTCCATTCCATTCCATTCCATTCCATTCCATTCCGTTCTGCTCAGGTTGATTTCCATTCCATTCCATTCCATTCCATTCCATTCCATTCCATTCCATTCCATTCCATTCCATTCCATTCCATTCCGTTCTACTCGGCTTGAATCCATTGAGTTCCGTTCCGTTCCGTTCCGTCCCGACACGTCCCGTCCCGTCCCGTCCCGTCCCGTCCCGTCCCGTGCCGTTTTACTCGGGTTGATTCCTTTCCATTCCGTTCCGCTCGTTTCCGTTACGTTCCATTCCGTTCCACGCGGGTTGGTTCAATTCCATTCTATTCTATTCTATTCCTTTCCCTTCCATTCCATTCCATTCCATTCCGTTCTACTCGGGTTGATTCCATTCCATTCCATTCCATTCCATTCCATTCCATTCCATTGCGTTCCATTCGATTCGATTCCATTCCATTCCTTTCCATTCCATTCCAATCCATTCCATTCTACTTGGGTTGATTCCATTCCATTCCATTCCATTCCATTCGATTCCATTCAATTCCATTCCATTCCATTCCATTCCATTCCATTCCATTCCATTCCACTCGATTCCATTCCATTCCATTCCATTCCATTCCAATCCATTCCATTCTACTCGGGTGGATTCCATTCCATTCCATTCCTTTCCATTCCATTCCATTCCATTCCATTACATTCCATTCGGTTCCATTCCATTCCATTCCATTCCATTCCATTCCATTCCATTCCATTCCATTCCATTCCATTCCGTTCTAATCGGGTTGATTCCATTCTATTCCATTCCATTCCATTCCATTCCATTCAATTCCATTCCATTCCATTCCATTCCATTCCATTCTATTCCATTCCATTCTACTCCATTGAATTCCATTCCATTCCATTCTATTCCATTCCATTCCATTCCGTTCCATTCCATTTAGTTCTACTCGGGTTGATTCCATTCCATTCCATTCCATTCCTTTCAATTCCATTCCAATCCATTCCATTCCATTACTTTCCATTCCATTCCATTCCAATCCATTCCATTCTACTCGGGTTGACTCCATTCCATTCCATTCCATTCCATTACATTACATTATGTTCCATTCCATTCCATTCGATTCCGTTCGATTCCACTCCATTCCATTCCATTCCATTCCATTCCATTCCATTCCATTCCATTCCATTCGATTCCATTCCATTCCATTCCATTCCATTCCATTCCATTCCATTCCATTCCATTCCATTCCATTCCAATCCATTCCATTCTACTCGGGTTGATTCAATTCCATTCCATTCCATTCCATTCCATTCCATTCCATTCCATTCCATTCCATTCCTTTCGATTCCATTCCATTCCATTCCATTCCATTCCATTCCATTCCATTCCATTCCGTTCTACTCGGGTTGATTCCATTCCATTCCATTCCATTCCATTCCATTCCATTCCATTCCATTCCATTCCTTTCCATTCCAACCCATTCCGTTCTACTCGGGTTGATTCCATTCCATTCCATGGAATTCCATTCCATTCCATTCCATTCCATTCCATTCCATTCGATTCCATTCCATTCCATTCCATTCCAAACCATTCCATTCTACTCGGGTTCATCATTCCATTCCATTCCATTCCATTCCATTCCACTCGGGTTCATTCCATTCCATTCCATTCCATTCCATTCCATTCCATTCCATTCCACTCGGGTGCATTCCATTCCATTCCATTCCATTCCATTCCGTTCTACTCGGCTTGAATCCATTGAGTTCCGTTCCGTTCCGTTCCGTCCCGTGCCGTTTTACTCGGGTTGATTCCTTTCCATTCCGTTCCGCTCGTTTCCGTTACGTTCCATTCCGTTCCACGCGGGTTGGTTCAATTCCATTCTATTCTATTCTATTCCTTTCCCTTCCATTCCATTCCATTCCATTCCATTCTACTCGGGTTGATTCTATGCCATTCCGTTCCGCTCCATTCCGTTCCACGCTGGTTGGTTCAATTCCATTCTATTCTATTCTATTCCTTTCCCTTCCATTCCATTCCATTCCATTCTACTCGGGTTGATTCCATGCCATTCCGTTCCGTTCCATTCCGTCCCATCCCGACCCGTCCCATCCCGTCCCGTCCCGTCCCATCCCGTTCCGTTCCACATGGGTTGATTCAATTCCTTTCGGTTACATTGAATTCCATTCCATTCCATTCTACTCGGATTGATTCCATTCCATTCCATTCCATTCCATTCCATTCCATTCCATTCCATTCCATTCCATTGCGTTCCATTCGATTCGATTCCATTCCATTCCATTCCATTCCATTCCAATCCATTCCATTCTACTTGGGTTGATTCCATTCCATTCCATTCCATTCCATTCGATTCCATTCCATTCCATTCCATTCCATTCCATTCCATTCCATTCCATTCCATTCCATTCCATTCCATTCCATTTCATTCCATTCTGTTCTACTCGGGTTGATTCCACTCCATTCCATTCCATTCCATTCCAATCTATTCCATTCCATTCCATTCTATTCCATTCGTTTCCATTCCATTCCATTTCATTTTATTCCATTACATTCCATTCCATTCTATTCCATTGAATTCCATTCCATTCCATTCCATTCCATTCCATTCCATTCCATTCCATTCCATTCCATTCCGTTCTACTCGGGTTGATTCCACTCCATTCCATTCCATTCCATTCCATTCCATTCCACTCTGGTTGATCATTCCATTCCATTCCATTCCATTCCATTCCATTCCATTCCATTCCATTCCATTCCGTTCCATTCCGTTCCATTCCACTCGGGCTCATTCCATTCCATTCCATTCAATTCCATTCCATTCCATTCCATTGCATTCCATTCCATTCCATTCCATTCCGTTCTACTCGGTTTGATTTCCATTCCATTCCATTCCATTCCATTCCATTCCATTCCATTCCATTCCATTCCATTCCATTCCATTCCATTCCATTCCATTCCTTTCGATTCCATTCCATTCCATTCCATTCCATTCCATTCCATTCCATTCCGTTCTACTCGGGTTGATTCCATTCCATTCCATTCCATTCCATTCCATTCCATTCCATTCCATTCCATTCCATTCCTTTCCATTCCAACCCATTCCGTTCTACTCGGGTTGATTCCATTCCATTCCATGGAATTCCATTCCATTCCATTCCATTCCATTCCATTCCATTCGATTCCATTCCATTCCATTCCATTCCAAACCATTCCATTCTACTCGGGTTCATCATTCCATTCCATTCCATTCCATTCCATTCCACTCGGGTTCATTCCATTCCATTCCATTCCATTCCATTCCATTCCATTCCATTCCACTCGGGTGCATTCCATTCCATTCCATTCCATTCCATTCCATTCCATTCCATTCCATTCCATTCCATTCCATTCCGTTCTGCTCAGGTTGATTTCCATTCCATTCCATTCCATTCCATTCCATTCCATTCCATTCCATTCCATTCCATTCCATTCCATTCCTTTCCATTCCATTCCATTCCGTTCTACTCGGCTTGAATCCATTGAGTTCCGTTCCGTTCCGTTCCGTCCCGACACGTCCCGTCCCGTCCCGTCCCGTCCCGTCCCGTCCCGTGCCGTTTTACTCGGGTTGATTCCTTTCCATTCCGTTCCGCTCGTTTCCGTTACGTTCCATTCCGTTCCACGCGGGTTGGTTCAATTCCATTCTATTCTATTCTATTCCTTTCCCTTCCATTCCATTCCATTCCATTCCATTCTACTCGGGTTGATTCTATGCCATTCCGTTCCGCTCCATTCCGTTCCACGCTGGTTGGTTCAATTCCATTCTATTCTATTCTATTCCTTTCCCTTCCATTCCATTCCATTCCATTCCATTCTACTCGGGTTGATTCCATGCCATTCCGTTCCGTTCCATTCCGTCCCATCCCGACCCGTCCCATCCCGTCCCGTCCCGTCCCATCCCGTTCCGTTCCACATGGGTTGATTCAATTCCTTTCGGTTACATTGAATTCCATTCCATTCCATTCTACTCGGATTGATTCCATTCCATTCCATTCCATTCCATTCCATTCCATTCCATTCCATTCCATTCCATTCCATTCCAATGCGTTCCATTCGATTCGATTCCATTCCATTCCATTCCATTCCATTCCACTCGGGTGCATTCCATTCCATTCCATTCCATTCCATTCCATTCCATTCCATTCCATTCCATTCCATTCCATTCCATTCCATTCCGTTCTGCTCAGGTTGATTTCCATTCCATTCCATTCCATTCCATTCCATTCCATTCCATTCCATTCCATTCCATTCCATTCCATTCCTTTCCATTCCATTCCATTCCGTTCTACTCGGCTTGAATCCATTGAGTTCCGTTCCGTTCCGTTCCGTCCCGACACGTCCCGTCCCGTCCCGTCCCGTCCCGTCCCGTGCCGTTTTACTCGGGTTGATTCCTTTCCATTCCGTTCCGCTCGTTTCCGTTACGTTCCATTCCGTTCAACGCGGGTTGGTTCAATTCCATTCTATTCTATTCTATTCCTTTCCCTTCCATTCCATTCCATTCCATTCCATTCTACTCGGGTTGATTCTATGCCATTCCGTTCCGCTCCATTCCGTTCCACGCTGGTTGGTTCAATTCCATTCTATTCTATTCTATTCCTTTCCCTTCCATTCCATTCCATTCCATTCCATTCTACTCGGGTTGATTCCATGCCATTCCGTTCCGTTCCATTCCGTCCCATCCCGACCCGTCCCATCCCGTCCCGTCCCGTCCCATCCCGTTCCGTTCCACATGGGTTGATTCAATTCCTTTCGGTTACATTGAATTCCATTCCATTCCATTCTACTCGGATTGATTCCATTCCATTCCATTCCATTCCATTCCATTCCATTCCATTCCATTCCATTCCATTGCGTTCCATTCGATTCGATTCCATTCCATTCCATTCCATTCCATTCCACTCGGGTGCATTCCATTCCATTCCATTCCATTCCATTCCATTCCATTCCATTCCATTCCATTCCATTCCATTCCGTTCTGCTCAGGTTGATTTCCATTCCATTCCATTCCATTCCATTCCATTCCATTCCATTCCATTCCATTCCATTCCATTCCATTCCATTCCATTCCTTTCCATTCCATTCCATTCCGTTCTACTCGGCTTGAATCCATTGAGTTCCGTTCCGTTCCGTTCCGTCCCGACACGTCCCGTCCCGTCCCGTCCCGTCCCGTCCCGTCCCGTGCCGTTTTACTCGGGTTGATTCCTTTCCATTCCGTTCCGCTCGTTTCCGTTACGTTCCATTCCGTTCCACGCGGGTTGGTTCAATTCCATTCTATTCTATTCTATTCCTTTCCCTTCCATTCCATTCCATTCCATTCCATTCTACTCGGGTTGATTCTATGCCATTCCGTTCCGCTCCATTCCGTTCCACGCTGGTTGGTTCAATTCCATTCTATTCTATTCCATTCCTTTCCCTTCCATTCCATTCCATTCCATTCCATTCTACTCGGGTTGATTCCATGCCATTCCGTTCCGTTCCATTCCGTCCCATCCCGACCCGTCCCATCCCGTCCCGTCCCGTCCCATCCCGTTCCGTTCCACATGGGTTGATTCAATTCCTTTCGGTTACATTGAATTCCATTCCATTCCATTCTACTCGGATTGATTCCATTCCATTCCATTCCATTCCATTCCATTCCATTCCATTCCATTCCATTGCGTTCCATTCGATTCGATTCCATTCCATTCCATTCCATTCCATTCCAATCCATTCCATTCTACTTGTGTTGATTCCATTCCATTCCATTCCATTCCATTCCATTCCATTCCATTCCATTCCATTCCATTCCATTCCATTCGATTCCATTCTGTTCTACTCGGGTTGATTCCACTCCATTCCATTCCATTCCATTCCAATCTATTCCATTCCATTCCATTCTATTCCATTCGTTTCCATTCCATTCCATTTCATTTTATTCCATTCCATTCCATTCCATTCTATTCCATTGAATTCCATTCCATTCCATTCCATTCCATTCCATTCCATTCCATTCCATTCCATTCCGTTCTACTCGGGTTGATTCCACTCCATTCCATTCCATTCCATTCCATTCCATTCCACTCTGGTTGATCATTCCATTCCATTCCATTCCATTCCATTCCATTCCATTCCATTCCATTCCGTTCCATTCCGTTCCATTCCACTCGGGCTCATTCCATTCCATTCCATTCAATTCCATTCCATTCCATTCCATTGCATTCCATTCCATTCCATTCCATTCCGTTCTACTCGGTTTGATTTCCATTCCATTCCATTCCATTCCATTCCATTCCATTCCATTCCATTCCATTCCATTCCATTCCATTCCTTTCCATTTACTCCATTCCGTTCTACTCGGGTTGATTCCATTGAGTTTTGTTCCGTTCCGTTCCGTCCCGTCCCGTCCCGTCCCGTCCCGTCCCGTGCCGTTTTACTCAGGTTGATTCCTTTCCATTCCGTTCCGCTCGTTTTCGTTGCGTTCCATTCCGTTCCACGCTGGTTGGTTCAATTCCATTCTATTCTATTCTATTCCTTTCCATTCCATTCCATTCCATTCCATTCCATTCTACTCGGGTTGATTCCATGCCATTCCGTTCCGTTCCATTCCGTCCCATCCCGAACCGTCCCATCACGTCCCGTCCCGTCCCATCCCGTTCCGTTCCACATGGGTTGATTCAATTCCTTTCGGTTACATTGAATTCCATTCCATTCCATTCTACTCGGATTGATTCCATTCCATTCCATTCCATTCCATTCCATTCCATTCCATTCCATTCCATTCCATTCCTTTCCATTCCAATCCATTCCATGCTACTCGGGTTGATTCCATTCCATTCCATTCCATTCCATTCCATTCCATTCCATTCCATTCCATTCCAATCCATTCCATTCCATTCCATTCCATTCCATTCCATTCCATTCCGTTCTACTCGGGTTGATTCCATTCTATTCCATTCCATTCCGTTCGATTCCATTTGATTCCATTCGATTCCATTCCATTCCATTCCATTCCCTTCCAGTCCATTCTATTCCATTGAATTCCATTCCATTCCATTCCATTCCATTCCATTCCGTTCTACTCTGATTGATTCCATTAAATTCCATTCCATTCCATTCCGTTCTACTCTGATTGATTCCATTAAATTCCATTCCATTCCATTCCATTCGATTCCATTCCATTCCATTCCATTCCATTCCATTGCATTCCATTCCATTCCAATACATTCCATTCTACTCTGGTTGATTCCATTCCATTCCATTCCATTCCCTTCCATTCGTCTCCATTCGATTCCATTCCATTCCATTCCATTCCATTCCATGGAATTCCATTCCATTCCACTCCATTCCATTCCATTCCATTCCATTCCATTCCATTCCATTCCATTCCATTCCATTCCGTTCTACTCGGGTTGATTCCATTCCATTCCATTCCATTCCATTCCATTCCATTCCATTCCATTCCATTCCACTCCATTCCATTCGATTCCATTCGATTCCATTCCATACCATTCCATTCCATTCCAATCCATTCCATTCTACTCGGGTTGATTCCATTCCATTCCATTACATTCCATTCCATTCCATTCCATTCCATTCCATTCCATTCCATTCCATTCCATTCCATTCCATAGCATTCCATTCGATTCCATTAGATTCCATTCCATTCCATTCCATTCCATTCCAATCCATTCCATTCCGTTCTACTCGGGTTGATTCCATTCTATTCCATTCCATTCCATTCGATTCCATTCGATATCATTCGATTCCATTCCATCCCATTCCATTCCATTCCATTCCGTTCTACTCGGGTTGATTCCATTCCATTTCATTCCATTCCATTCCATTCCATTCCATTCCATTCCATTCCATTCGATTCCATTCCATTCCATTCGATTCCATTCCATTCCATTCCATTCCATTCCATTCCATTCCATTCCATTCCATTCCATTCCATTTACTCCATTCCGTTCTACTCGGGTTGATTCCATTGAGTTTGGTTCCGTCCCGTCCCGTCCCGTCCCGTCCCGTCCCGTGCCGTTTTACTCAGGTTGATTCCTTTCCATTCCGTTCCGCTCGTTTCCTTTAGTTTCCATTCCGTTCCACGCGGGTTGGTTCAATTCCATTCTATTCTATTCTATTCCTTTCCCTTCCATTCCATTCCATTCCATTCTACTCGGGTTGATTCCATGCCATTCCGTTCCGTTCCATTCCGTCCCATCCCGATCCGTCCCATCCCGTCCTGTCCCGTCCCATCCCGTTCCATTCCACATGGGTTGATTCAATTCCTTTCGGTTAGATTGAACTCCATTCCATTCCATTCTACTCGGATTGACTCCATTCCATTCCATTCCATTCCATTCCATTCCATTCCATTCCATTCCATTCCATTCCAATCCATTCCATTCTACTCGGGTTGATTCCATTCTATTCCATTCCATTCCATTCCATTCCATTCCATTCCATTCCATTCCATTCCATTCCATTTCATTCCATTCCATTCCATTCCATTCCATTCCATTCCATTCCATTCCATTCCTTTCGATTCCATTCCATTCCATTCCATTCCATTCCATTCCATTCCATTCCATTCCATTCCATTCCGTTCTACTCGGGTTGATTCCATTCTATTCCTTTCCATTCCGTTCGATTCCATTTGATTCCATTCGATTCCATTCCATTCCATTCCATTCCCTTCCATTCCATTCTATTCCATTGAATTCCATTCCATTCCATTCCATTCCATTCCATTCCATTCCATTCCATTCCATTCCATTCCGTTCTACTCTGATTGATTCCATTCCATTCCATTCCATTCCATTCCATTCCATTCCATTCCATTCCATTGCATTCCATTCCATTCCATTCCATTCCAATACATTCCATTCTACTCTGGTTGATTCCATTCCATTCCATTCCATTCCATTCCATTCGTCTGCATTCGATTCCATTCCATTCCATTCCATTCTATTCCATTGAATTCCATTGAATTCCATTCCATTCCATTCCATTCCATTCCATTCGATTCCATTCCATTCCATTCCATTCCATTCGATTCCATTCCATTCCATTCCATTCCATTCCATTCCATTCCATTCCATTCCATTCCATTCCATTCCATTCCATTCCATTCCGTTCTACTCGGGTTGATTCCATTCTATTCCATTCCATTCCGTTCGATTCCATTTGATTCCATTCGATTCCATTCCATTCCATTCCATTCCCTTCCATTCCATTCTATTCCATTGAATTCCATTCCATTCCATTCCATTCCATTCCATTCCATTCCATTCCATTCCGTTCTACTCTGATTGATTCCATTCCATTCCATTCCATTCCATTCCATTCCATTCCATTCCATTACATTCCATTCCATTCCATTCCAATACATTCCCTTCTACTCTGGTTGATTCCATTCCATTCCATTCCATTCCATTCCATTCGTCTCCATTCGATTCCATTCCATTCCATTCCATTCTATTCCATTGAATTCCATTGAATTCCATTCCATTCCATTCCATTCCATTCCATTCCATTCCATTCCATTCCATTCCATTCCATTCCATTCCGTTCTACTCGGGTTGATTCCACTCCATTCCATTCCATTCCATTCCATTCCATTCCATTCCATTCCATTCCATTCCATTCCATTCCATTCGTCTCCATTCGATTCCATTCGATTCCATTCCATTCTATTCCATTGAATTCCATTCCATTCCATTCCATTCCATTCCATTCCATTCCATTCCATTCCATTCCATTCCATTCCATTCCGTTCTACTCGGGTTGATTCCATTCCATTCCATTCCATTCCATTCCATTCCATTCCATTCCATTCCATTCCATTCCATTCCATTCGTCTCCATTCGATTCCATTCGATTCCATTCCATTCTATTCCATTGAATTCCATTCCATTCCATTCCATTCCATTCTATTCCATTCGATTCCATTCCATTCCATTCCATTCCATTCCAATCCATTCCATTCTACTCGGGTTGATTCCATTCCATTCCATTCCATTCCATCCCATTCCAATCCATTCCATTCCATTCCGTTCTACTCGGGTTGATTCCATTCCATTCCATTTCATTCCATTCCATTCCATTCCATTCCATTCGATTCCATTCGATTCCATTCCATTCCATTCCATTCCAATCCATTCCATTCTACTCGGGTTGATTCCATTCCATTCCATTCCATTCCATTCCATTCCATTCGATTCCACTCGATTCCACTCCATTCTTTCCATTCCATTCCAATCCATTCCATTCTACTCGGGTGGATTCCATTCCGTTCCATTCCATTCCATTCCATTCCATTCCATTCCATTCCATTCCACTCCATTCGATTCCATTCCATTCCATTCCATTCCATTCCATTCCATTCCATTCCATTCCATTCCATTCCATTCCATTCCATTCCATTCCATTCCGTTCTAGTCGGGTTGATTCCATTCTATTCCATTCCATTCCATTCCATTCCATTCCATTCCATTCCATTCCATTCCATTCCATTCCATTCTATTCCATTCCATTCTACTCCATTGAATTCCATTCCATTCCATTCTATTCCATTCCATTCCATTCCTTTCCATTCCATTTAGTTCTACTCGGGTTGATTCCATTCCATTCCATTCCATTCCATTCCATTCCATTCCATTCCATTCCATTACTTTCCATTCCATTCCATTCCAATCCATTCCATTCTACTCGGGTTGACTCCATTCCATTCCATTCCATTCCATTCCATTCCATTCCATTCCATTCCATTCCATTATAATCCATTCCATTCCATTCGATTCCGTTCGATTCCATTCCATTCCATTCCATTCCATTCCATTCCATTCAATTCCATTCGATTCCATTCGATTCCATTCCATTCCATTGCATTCCAATCCATTCCATTCTACTCGGGTTGATTCCATTCCATTCCATTCCATTCCATTCCATTCCATTCCATTCCATTCCATTCTATTCCTTTCGATTCCATTCCATTCCATTAAATTCCATTCCATTCCATTCCATTCCATTCCATTCCATTCCGTTCTACTCGGGTTGATTCCACTCCATTCCATTCCATTCCATTCCATTCCATAACATTCCATTCGATTCCATTCGATTCCATTCCATTCCATTCCATTCCATTCCATTCCATTCCATTCCATTCCATTCCATTCCATTCCATTCAATTCCGTTCTAGTCGGGTTGATTCCATTCTATTCCATTCCATTCCATTCCATTGCATTCCATTCGATTCCATTCCATTCCATTCCATTCAATTCCATTCCATTCTACTCCATTGAATTCCATTCCATTCCATTCAATTCCATTCCTTTCCATCCCATTCCATTCCATTTAGTTCTACTCGGGTTCATTCCATTCCATTCCATTCCATTCCATTCCATTCCATTCCATTCCATTCAATTCCATTCCATTCCGTTACTTTCCATTCCATTCCATTCCAATCCATTCCATTCTACTCGGGTTGACTCCATTCCATTCCATTCCTTTCCATTCCATTATATTCCATTCTATTCCATTCGATTCCGTTCGATTCGATTCCATTCCATTCCATTGCATTCCATTCCATTCCATTCCATTCCATTCCGTTCTACTCGGGTTGATTCCATTCCATTCCTTTCCATTCCATTCCATTCCATTCCATTCCATTCCATTCCATTCCATTCCCTTCCATTCCATTCCATTCCATTCCATTCCCTTCCATTCCATTCCATTCCAATCCATTCCATTCTACTCGGGTTGATTCCATTCCATTCCATTGCACTCGACTCCATTCGATTCCATTCGATTCCACTCCATTCCATTCCGTTCCATTCCATTCCATTCCATTCCATTCTATTCCATTGAATTCCATTCCATTCCATTCCATTCCAATCCATTCCATTCCATTCCATTCCATTCCATTCCGTTCTACTCGGGTTGATTCCATTCCATTCCATTCCATTCCATTCCATTCCATTCCATTCCATTCCATTCCAATCTATTCCATTCTATTCAATTCGATTCCATTCGATTCCATTCAATTCCATTCAATTCCATTCCATTCCATTCCAATCCATTCCATTCTACTCGGGTTGATTCCACTCCATTCCATTCCATTCCATTCCATTCCATTCCATTCCATTCCATTCCATTCCATTCCATTCGATTCCATTCCATTCCATTCCATTCCATTCCATTCCATTCCATTCCAATCTATTCCATTCGATTCCATTCCATTCCATTCCATTCCATTCCATTCCATTCCATTCCAATCCATTCCATTCTACTCGTGTTGATTCCATTCCATTCCATTCCATTCCATTCCATTCCATTCCATTCCATTCCATTCCATTCCATTCCATTCCATTCCATTCCATTCCATTCCGTTCTACTTGGGTTGATTCCATTCTATTCCATTCCATTCCATTCGATTCCATTCGATTCCATTCGATTCCATTCGAATCCATTCCATTCCATTCCATTCCATTCCATTCCATTCTATTCCATTCCATTCCATTCCATTCCATTCCATTCCATTCCATTCCATTCCATTCAAATCCATTCCCTTCCATTCTATTCGGGTTGATTCCATTCCATTCCATTCCATTCCATTCCATTCCATTCCATTCCATTCCATTCCATTCCATTCCATTGCATTCCATTCGATTCCATTCGATTCCATTCCATTCCATTCCATTCCATTCCATTCCATTCCATTCTATTCCATTCCATTCCATTCCATTCCATTCAATTCCATTCCATTCCATTCCGTTCCACTCGGGTTGATTCCATTCTATTCCATTCCATTCCATTCGATTCCATTCGATATCATTCGATTCCATTCCATTCCATTCCATTTCATTCCATTCCATTCCATTCCATTCTGTTCCATTCCATTCCATTCCATTCCATTCTATTCCATTCCATTCCATTCCGTTCTACTCGGGTTGATTCCATTCCATTCCATTTCATTCCATTCCATTCCATTCCATTCCATTCGATTCCATTCGATTCCATTCCATTCCATTCCATTCCAATCCATTCCATTCTAGTCGGGTTGATTCCATTCCATTCCATTCCATTCCATTCCATTCCATTCCATTCCATTCCACTCGATTCCATTCCATTCCATTCCATTCCATTCCAATCCATTCCATTCTACTCGGGTGGATTCCATTCCATTCCATTCCTTTCCATTCCATTCCATTCCATTCCATTCCATTCCATTCCATTCCATTCCATTCGGTTCCATTCCATTCCATTCCATTCCATTCCATTCCATTCCATTCCATTCCATTCCATTCCGTTCTAATCGGGTTGATTCCATTCTATTCCATTCCATTCCATTCCATTCCATTCCATTCCATTCCATTCCATTCCATTCCATTCTATTCCATTCCATTCTACTCCATTGAATTCCATTCCATTCCACTCTATTCCATTCCATTCCATTCCATTCTACTCCATTGAATTCCATTCCATTCCATTCTATTCCATTCCATTCCATTCCTTTACATTCCATTTACTTCTACTCGGGTTGATTCCATTCCATTCCATTCCATTCCATTCCATTCCATTCCATTCCAATCCATTCCATTCTACTCGGGTTGATTCCATTCCATTCCATTCCATTCCATTCCATTCCATTCCATTCCATTCCATTCCTTTCTATTCCATTCCATTCCATTCCATTCCATTCCATTCCATTCCATTCCATTCCATTCCATTCAATTCCATTCCATTCCTTTCGATTCCATTCGATTCCATTCCATTCCATTCCATTCCATTCCATTCCATTCCATTCCAAACCATTCCTTTCTACTCGGGTTCCTCATTCCATTCCATTCCATTCCATTCCATTCCACTCGGGTTCTTTCCATTCCATTCCATTCCATTCCATTCCATTCCATTCCATTCCATTCCGTTCTACTCAGGTTGATTTCCATTCCATTCCATTCCATTCCATTCCATTCCATTCCATTCCATTCCATTCCATTCCATTCCATTCCACTCCATTCCATTCTGCTCGGGTTGATTCCATGCCGTTCCGTTCCGTTCCATTCCGTCCCATCCCGACGCGTCCCGTCCCGTTCCGTCCCGTCAAATTCCGTTCCTTTCTTATCGGGTTGATTCCGTTTCATTCCGTTCCGTTCCTTTCCGTTCCATTCCATTCCGTTACACGCGGGTTGATTCAATTCCATTCTATTACATTGAATTCCATTCCATTCCACTCCATTCCATTCTACTCGGATTGATTGAATTCCATTCCAATCCATTCCAGTCCATTCCAATCCATTCCATTCTACTCGGGTTGATTCCATTCCATTCCATTCCATTCCATTCCATTCCATTCCATTCCATTGCGTTCCATTCGATTCTATTCCATTCCATTCCATTCCATTCCATTCCAATCCATTCCATTCTACTTGGGTTGATTCCATTCCATTCCATTCCATTCCATTCCATTCCATTCGATTCCATTCGATTCCATTCGATTCCATTCCATTCCATTCCATTCCATTCCATTCCATTCCATTCCATTCTGTTCTACTCGGTTTGATTCCACTCCATTCCATTCAATTCCATTCCATTCTATTCCATTCCATTCCATTCGATTCCATTCCATTCCATTTCATTTTATTCCATTCCATTCCATTCCATTCTATTCCATTGAATTCCATTCCATTCTATTCCATTCCATTCCATTCAGTTTCATTCCATTCCATTCCATTCCATTCCATTCCATTCCATTCCATTCGATTCCATTCCATTACATTCCATTCCATTCCATTCCATTCCATTCCGTTCTACTCGGGTTAATTCCATTCTATTCCATTCCATTCCATTCCATTCCATTCCATTCCATTCCCTTCCATTCCATTCTATTCCATTGAATTCCATTCCATTCCATTCCATTCCATTCCATTCCATTCCATTCCATTCCATTCCATTCCATTCCATTCCATTCCGTTCTACTCTGATTGACTCCATTCCATTCCATTCCATTCCATTCTATTCCATTCCATTCCATTCCATTCCATTCCATTTCATTCCATTCCATTCCATTCCAATACATTCCATTCTACTCTGGTTGATTCCATTCCATTCCATTCCATTCCATTCCATTCCATTCCATTCCATTCCATTCCATTCCATTCCATTCCATTCCATTCCATTCCATTCCATTCCATTCCATTCCATTCCATTCCGTTCTACTCGGGTTGATTCCATTCCATTCCATTTCATTCCATTCCATTCCATTCCATTCCATTCCATTCCATTCCATTCCATTCCATTCCATTCCATTCCATTCCAATCCATTCCATTCTACTCGGGTTGATTCCATTCCATTCCATTCCATTCCATTCCATTCCATTCCATTCCATTCCATTCCATTCTATTCCTTTCGATTCCATTAAATTCCATTCCATTCCATTCCATTCCATTCCATTCCATTCCATTCCATTCCATTCCATTCCATTCCGTTCTACTCGGGTTTATTCCACTCCATTCCATTCCATTCCATTCCATACCATTCCATTCGATTCCATTCCATTCCATTCCATTCCATTCCATTCCATTCCATTCCATTCCATTCCATTCCATTCCATTCCGTTCTAGTCGGGTTGATTCCATTCTATTCCATTCCATTCCATTCCATTCGATTCCATTCCATTCCATTCCATTCCATTCTATTCCATTCCATTCTACTCCATTGAATTCCATTCCATTCAATTCAATTCCATTCCATTCCATCCCTTTCCATTCCATTTAGTTCTACTCTGGTTGATTCCATTCCATTCCATTCCATTCCATTCCATTCCATTCCAATCCATTCCATTCTACTCGGGTTGACTACATTCCATTCCATTCCTTTCCATTCCATTATATTCCATTCTATTCCATTCGATTCCGTTCGATTCCATTCCATTCCATTCCATTCCATTCCATTCCGTTCCATTCCATTGCATTCCATTCCATTCCATTCCATTCCATTCCGTTCCACTCGGGTTGATTCCATTCCATTCCTTTCCATTCCATTCCATTCCATTCCATTCCATTCCATTCCATTCCATTCCATTCCATTCCCTTCCATTCCATTCCATTCCAATCCATTCCATTCTACTCGGGTTGATTCCATTCCATTCCATTGCATTCGACTCCATTCGATTCCATTCGATTCCATTCCATTCCATTCCGTTCCATTCCATTCCATTCCATTCCATTCTATTCCATTGAATTCCATTCCATTCCATTCCATTCCATTCCATTACATTCCATTCCATTCCATTCCATTCCATTCCATTCCATTCCATTCCATTCCATTCCATTCCGTTCTACACGGGTTGATTCCATTCCATTCCATTCCATTCCATTCCATTCCATTCCATTCCATTCCATTCCATTCCAATCTATTCCATTCTATTCAATTCGATTCCATTCGATTCCATTCAATTCCATTCAATTCCATTCCATTCCATTCCAATCCATTCCATTCTACTCGGGTTGATTCCATTCCATTCCATTCCATTCCATTCCATTCCATTCCATTCCATTCCATTCCATTCCATTCCATTCGATTCCATTCGATTCCATTCCATTCCATTCCATTCCATTCCATTCCATTCCATTCCATTCCAATCTATTCCATTCGATTCCATTCCATTCCATTCCATTCCATTCCATTCCATTCCATTCCATTCCATTCCAATCCATTCCTTTCTACTCGTGTTGATTCCCTTCCATTCCATTCCATTCCATTCCATTCCATTCCATTCCATTCCATTCCATTCCATTCCATTCCATTCGAATCCATTCCATTCTACTCGGGTTGATTCCATTCCATTCCATTCCATTCCATTCCATTCCATTCCATTCCATTCCATTCCACTCGATTCCATTCCATTCCATTCCATTCCATTCCAATCCATTCCATTCTACTCGGGTGGATTCCATTCCATTCCATTCCTTTCCATTCCATTCCATTCCATTCCATTCCATTACATTCCATTCGGTTCCATTCCATTCCATTCCATTCTATTCCATTCCATTCCATTCCATTCCATTCCATTCCATTCCGTTCTAATCGGGTTGATTCCATTCTATTCCTTTCCATTCCATTCCATTCCATTCCATTCCATTCCATTCCATTCCATTCCATTCTATTCCATTCCATTCTACTCCATTGAATTCCATTCCATTCCATTCCTTTCCATTCCATTTAGTTCTACTCGGGTTGATTCCATTCCATTCCATTCCATTCCTTTCCATTCCATTCCAATCCATTCCATTCCATTACTTTCCATTCCATTCCATTCCAATCCATTCCATTCTACTCGGGTTGATTCCATTCCATTCCATTCCATTCCATTCCATTCCATTCCATTCCATTCCATTCCATTCCATTCCATTCCATTCCATTCCATTCCATTCGATTCCATTCGATTCCATTCCATTCCATTCCATTCCATTCCAATCCATTCCATTCTACTCGGGTTGATTCCATTCCATTCCATTCCATTCCATTCCATTCCATTCCATTCCATTCCATTCCATTCCATAGCATTCCATTCGATTCCATTAGATTCCATTCCATTCCATTCCATTCCATTCCATTCCATTCCATTCCATTCCATTCCGTTCCACTCGGGTTGATTCCATTCTATTCCATTCCATTCCATTCGATTCCATTCGATATCATTCGATTCCCTTCCATCCCATTCCATTCCATTCCATTCCATTCCGTTCTACTCGGGTTGATTCCATTCCATTCCATTTCATTCCATTCCATTCCATTCCATTTCTTTCGATTCCATTCTTTTCCATTCCATTCCATTCCATTCCAATCCATTCCATTCTAATCGGGTGGATTCCATTCCATTCCATTCCATTCCATTCCATTCCATTCCATTCGATTCCATTCCATTCCATTCGATTCCATTCCATTCCATTCCATTCCATTCCATTCCATTCCATTCCGTTCTAGTCGGGTTCATTCCATTCCATTCCATTCCATTCCATTCCATTCCATTCCATTCCATTCCATTCCATTCCATTCTATTCCATTCCATTCTACTCCATTGAATTCCATTCCATTCCATTCAATTCCATTCCATTCCATTCCTTTCCATTCCATTTAGTTCTACTCGGGTTGATTCCATTCCATTCCATTCCATTCCATTCCATTCCATTCCATTCCATTCCACTACTTTCCATTCCATTCCATTCCAATCCATTCCATTCTACTCGGGTTGACTCCATTCCATTCCATTCCATTCCATTCCATTCCATTCCATTCCATTATATTCCATTCTATTCCATTCGATTCCGTTCGATTCCATTCCATTCCATTCCATTCCATTCCATTCCATTCCATTCCATTCCATTCCATTCCATTCCATTTACTCCATTCCGTTCTACTCGGGTTGTTTCCATTGAGTTTGGTTCCGTCCCGTCCCGTCCCGTCCCGTCCCGTCCCGTTCCGTTTTACTCAGGTTGATTCCTTTCCATTCCGTTCCGCTCGTTTCCTTTACGTTCCATTCCGTTCCACGCGGGTTGGTTCAATTCCATTCTATTCTATTCTATTCCTTTCCCTTCCATTCCATTCCATTCCATTCCATTCTACTCGGGTTGATTCCATGCCATTCCGTTCCGTTCCATTCCGTCCCATCCCGATCCGTCCCATCCCGTCCCGTCCCGTCCCATCCCGTTCCATTCCACATGGGTTGATTCAATTCCTTTCGGTTAGATTGAACTCCATTCCATTCCATTCTACTCGGATTGACTCCACTCCATTCCATTCCATTCCATTCCATTCCATTCCATTCCATTCCATTCCAATCCATTCCATTCTACTCGGGTTGATTCCATTCTATTCCATTCCATTCCATTCCATTCCATTCCATTCCATTCCATTCCATTTCATTCCATTCCATTCCATTCCATTCCATTCCATTCCATTCCATTCCATTCCATTCGATTCCATTCCATTCCATTCCATTCCATTCCATTCCATTCCATTCCATTCCATTCCATTCCGTTCTACTCGGGTTGATTCCATTCTATTCCATTCCATTCCTTTCGATTCCATTTGATTCCACTCGATTTCATTCCATTCCATTCCATTCCCTTCCATTCCATTCTATTCCATTGAATTCCATTCCATTCCATTCCATTCCATTCCATTCCATTCCATTCCATTCCGTTCTACTCTGATTGATTCCATTCCATTCCATTCCATTCCATTCCATTCCATTCCATTCCATTCCATTCCATTCCATTCCATTCCATTCCATTCCAATACATTCCATTCTACTCTGGTTGATTCCATTCCATTCCATTCCATTCCATTCCATTCCATTCGTCTCCATTCGATTCCATTCCATTCCATTCCATTCTATTCCATTGAATTCCATTCCATTCCATTCCATTCCATTCCATTCCATTCCATTCCATTCCATTCCACTCCATTCCATTCGATTCCATTCCGTTCCATTCCATTCCATTCCATTCCATTCCATTCCATTCCTTTCCATTCCATTCCGTTCTACTCGGGTTGATTCCATTCTATTCCATTCCATTCCGTTCGATTCCATTTGATTCCATTCGATTCCATTCCATTCCATTCCATTCCCTTCCATTCCATTCTATTCCATTGAATTCCATTCCATTCCATTCCATTCCATTCCATTCCATTCCATTCCATTCCGTTCTACTCTGATTGATTCCATTCCATTCCATTCCATTCCTTTCCATTCCATTCCATTCCATTCCATTCCATTCCATTCCATTCCATTCCATTCCATTCCAATACATTCCATTCTACTCTGGTTGATTCCATTCCATTCCATTCCATTCCATTCCATTCGTCTCCATTCGATTCCATTCCATTCCATTCCATTCTATTCCATTGAATTCCATTGAATTCCATTCCATTCCATTCCATTCCATTCCATTCCATTCCATTCCATTCCATTCCATTCCATTCCATTCCATTCCGTTCTACTCGGGTTGATTCCACTCCATTCCATTCCATTCCATTCCATTCCATTCCATTCGTCTCCATTCGATTCCATTCGATTCCATTCCATTCTATTCCATTGAATTCCATTCCATTCCATTCCATTCCATTCCATTCCATTCCATTCCATTCCATTCCATTCCATTCCATTCCATTCCATTCTACTTGGGTTGATTCCATTCCATTCCATTCCATTCCATTCCATTCCATTCGATTCCATTCGATTCCATTCGATTCCATTCCATTCCATTCCATTCCATTCCATTCCATTCCATTCCATTCTGTTCTACTCGGTTTGATTCCACTCCATTCCATTCCATTCCATTCCATTCTATTCCATTCCATTCCATTCGATTCCATTCCATTCCATTTCATTTTATTCCATTCCATTCCATTCCATTCTATTCCATTGAATTCCATTCCATTCTATTCCATTCCATTCCATTCAGTTTCATTCCATTCCATTCCATTCCATTCCATTCCATTCCATTCGATTCCATTCCATTACATTCCATTCCATTCCATTCCATTCCATTCCGTTCTACTCGGGTTAATTCCATTCTATTCCATTCCATTCCATTCCATTCCATTCCATTCCATTCCATTCCCTTCCATTCCATTCTATTCCATTGAATTCCATTCCATTCCATTCCATTCCATTCCATTCCATTCCATTCCATTCCATTCCATTCCATTCCATTCCGTTCTACTCTGATTGACTCCATTCCATTCCATTCCATTCCATTCCATTCCATTCCATTCCATTCCATTCCATTCCATTTCATTCCATTCCATTCCATTCCAATACATTCCATTCTACTCTGGTTGATTCCATTCCATTCCATTCCATTCCATTCCATTCCATTCCATTCCATTCCATTCCATTCCATTCCATTCCATTCCATTCCATTCCATTCCATTCCATTCCATTCCGTTCTACTCGGGTTGATTCCATTCCATTCCATTTCATTCCATTCCATTCCATTCCATTCCATTCCATTCCATTCCATTCCATTCCATTCCATTCCATTCCAATCCATTCCATTCTACTCGGGTTGATTCCATTCCATTCCATTCCATTCCATTCCATTCCATTCCATTCCATTCCATTCCATTCTATTCCTTTCGATTCCATTAAATTCCATTCCATTCCATTCCATTCCATTCCATTCCATTCCATTCCATTCCATTCCATTCCATTCCGTTCTACTCGGGTTTATTCCACTCCATTCCATTCCATTCCATTCCATACCATTCCATTCGATTCCATTCCATTCCATTCCATTCCATTCCATTCCATTCCATTCCATTCCATTCCATTCCATTCCATTCCGTTCTAGTCGGGTTGATTCCATTCTATTCCATTCCATTCCATTCCATTCGATTCCATTCCATTCCATTCCATTCCATTCTATTCCATTCCATTCTACTCCATTGAATTCCATTCCATTCAATTCAATTCCATTCCATTCCATCCCTTTCCATTCCATTTAGTTCTACTCTGGTTGATTCCATTCCATTCCATTCCATTCCATTCCATTCCATTCCAATCCATTCCATTCTACTCGGGTTGACTACATTCCATTCCATTCCTTTCCATTCCATTATATTCCATTCTATTCCATTCGATTCCGTTCGATTCCATTCCATTCCATTCCATTCCATTCCATTCCGTTCCATTCCATTGCATTCCATTCCATTCCATTCCATTCCATTCCGTTCCACT
The DNA here is from genome assembly GCF_029281585.2 of Gorilla gorilla gorilla. NCBI lineage: Eukaryota > Metazoa > Chordata > Mammalia > Primates > Hominidae > Gorilla > Gorilla gorilla. The sequence continues at coordinate 9,643,633 of NC_073241.2, forward strand.
CGGGTTGATTCCATTCCATTCCTTTCCATTCCATTCCATTCCATTCCATTCCATTCCATTCCATTCCATTCCATTCCATTCCCTTCCATTCCATTCCATTCCAATCCATTCCATTCTACTCGGGTTGATTCCATTCCATTCCATTGCATTCGACTCCATTCGATTCCATTCGATTCCATTACATTCCATTCCGTTCCATTCCATTCCATTCCATTCCATTCTATTCCATTGAATTCCATTCCATTCCATTCCATTCCATTCCATTCCATTCCATTCCATTCCATTCCATTCCATTCCATTCCATTCCATTCCATTCCATTCCATTCCGTTCTACACGGGTTGATTCCATTCCATTCCATTCCATTCCATTCCATTCCATTCCATTCCATTCCATTCCATTCCAATCTATTCCATTCTATTCAATTCGATTCCATTCGATTCCATTCAATTCCATTCAATTCCATTCCATTCCATTCCAATCCATTCCATTCTACTCGGGTTGATTCCATTCCATTCCATTCCATTCCATTCCATTCCATTCCATTCCATTCCATTCCATTCCATTCCATTCGATTCCATTCGATTCCATTCCATTCCATTCCATTCCATTCCATTCCATTCCATTCCATTCCAATCTATTCCATTCGATTCCATTCCATTCCATTCCATTCCATTCCATTCCATTCCATTCCATTCCAATCCATTCCTTTCTACTCGTGTTGATTCCCTTCCATTCCATTCCATTCCATTCCATTCCATTCCATTCCATTCCATTCCATTCCATTCCATTCGAATCCATTCCATTCTACTCGGGTTGATTCCATTCCATTCCATTCCATTCCATTCCATTCCATTCCATTCCATTCCACTCGATTCCATTCCATTCCATTCCATTCCATTCCAATCCATTCCATTCTACTCGGGTGGATTCCATTCCATTCCATTCCTTTCCATTCCATTCCATTCCATTCCATTCCATTACATTCCATTCGGTTCCATTCCATTCCATTCCATTCTATTCCATTCCATTCCATTCCATTCCATTCCATTCCATTCCGTTCTAATCGGGTTGATTCCATTCTATTCCTTTCCATTCCATTCCATTCCATTCCATTCCATTCCATTCCATTCCATTCTATTCCATTCCATTCTACTCCATTGAATTCCATTCCATTCCATTCCTTTCCATTCCATTTAGTTCTACTCGGGTTGATTCCATTCCATTCCATTCCATTCCTTTCCATTCCATTCCAATCCATTCCATTCCATTACTTTCCATTCCATTCCATTCCAATCCATTCCATTCTACTCGGGTTGATTCCATTCCATTCCATTCCATTCCATTCCATTCCATTCCATTCCATTCCATTCCATTCCATTCCATTCCATTCGATTCCATTCGATTCCATTCCATTCCATTCCATTCCATTCCAATCCATTCCATTCTACTCGGGTTGATTCCATTCCATTCCATTCCATTCCATTCCATTCCATTCCATTCCATTCCATTCCATTCCATTCCATAGCATTCCATTCGATTCCATTAGATTCCATTCCATTCCATTCCATTCCATTCCATTCCATTCCATTCCATTCCATTCCGTTCCACTCGGGTTGATTCCATTCTATTCCATTCCATTCCATTCGATTCCATTCGATATCATTCGATTCCCTTCCATCCCATTCCATTCCATTCCATTCCATTCCGTTCTACTCGGGTTGATTCCATTCCATTCCATTTCATTCCATTCCATTCCATTCCATTTCTTTCGATTCCATTCTTTTCCATTCCATTCCATTCCATTCCAATCCATTCCATTCTAATCGGGTGGATTCCATTCCATTCCATTCCATTCCATTCCATTCCATTCCATTCGATTCCATTCCATTCCATTCGATTCCATTCCATTCCATTCCATTCCATTCCATTCCATTCCATTCCGTTCTAGTCGGGTTCATTCCATTCCATTCCATTCCATTCCATTCCATTCCATTCCATTCCATTCCATTCCATTCCATTCTATTCCATTCCATTCTACTCCATTGAATTCCATTCCATTCCATTCAATTCCATTCCATTCCATTCCTTTCCATTCCATTTAGTTCTACTCGGGTTGATTCCATTCCATTCCATTCCATTCCATTCCATTCCATTCCATTCCATTCCACTACTTTCCATTCCATTCCATTCCAATCCATTCCATTCTACTCGGGTTGACTCCATTCCATTCCATTCCATTCCATTCCATTCCATTCCATTATATTCCATTCTATTCCATTCGATTCCGTTCGATTCCATTCCATTCCATTCCATTCCATTCCATTCCATTCCATTCCATTCCATTCCATTCCATTCCATTCCATTTATTCCATTCCGTTCTACTCGGGTTGTTTCCATTGAGTTTGGTTCCGTCCCGTCCCGTCCCGTCCCGTCCCGTCCCGTTCCGTTTTACTCAGGTTGATTCCTTTCCATTCCGTTCCGCTCGTTTCCTTTACGTTCCATTCCGTTCCACGCGGGTTGGTTCAATTCCATTCTATTCTATTCTATTCCTTTCCCTTCCATTCCATTCCATTCCATTCCATTCTACTCGGGTTGATTCCATGCCATTCCGTTCCGTTCCATTCCGTCCCATCCCGATCCGTCCCATCCCGTCCCGTCCCGTCCCATCCCGTTCCATTCCACATGGGTTGATTCAATTCCTTTCGGTTAGATTGAACTCCATTCCATTCCATTCTACTCGGATTGACTCCACTCCATTCCATTCCATTCCATTCCATTCCATTCCATTCCATTCCATTCCAATCCATTCCATTCTACTCGGGTTGATTCCATTCTATTCCATTCCATTCCATTCCATTCCATTCCATTCCATTCCATTCCATTTCATTCCATTCCATTCCATTCCATTCCATTCCATTCCATTCCATTCCATTCCATTCGATTCCATTCCATTCCATTCCATTCCATTCCATTCCATTCCATTCCATTCCATTCCATTCCGTTCTACTCGGGTTGATTCCATTCTATTCCATTCCATTCCTTTCGATTCCATTTGATTCCACTCGATTTCATTCCATTCCATTCCATTCCCTTCCATTCCATTCTATTCCATTGAATTCCATTCCATTCCATTCCATTCCATTCCATTCCATTCCATTCCATTCCGTTCTACTCTGATTGATTCCATTCCATTCCATTCCATTCCATTCCATTCCATTCCATTCCATTCCATTCCATTCCATTCCATTCCATTCCATTCCAATACATTCCATTCTACTCTGGTTGATTCCATTCCATTCCATTCCATTCCATTCCATTCCATTCGTCTCCATTCGATTCCATTCCATTCCATTCCATTCTATTCCATTGAATTCCATTCCATTCCATTCCATTCCATTCCATTCCATTCCATTCCATTCCATTCCACTCCATTCCATTCGATTCCATTCCGTTCCATTCCATTCCATTCCATTCCATTCCATTCCATTCCTTTCCATTCCATTCCGTTCTACTCGGGTTGATTCCATTCTATTCCATTCCATTCCGTTCGATTCCATTTGATTCCATTCGATTCCATTCCATTCCATTCCATTCCCTTCCATTCCATTCTATTCCATTGAATTCCATTCCATTCCATTCCATTCCATTCCATTCCATTCCATTCCATTCCGTTCTACTCTGATTGATTCCATTCCATTCCATTCCATTCCTTTCCATTCCATTCCATTCCATTCCATTCCATTCCATTCCATTCCATTCCATTCCATTCCAATACATTCCATTCTACTCTGGTTGATTCCATTCCATTCCATTCCATTCCATTCCATTCGTCTCCATTCGATTCCATTCCATTCCATTCCATTCTATTCCATTGAATTCCATTGAATTCCATTCCATTCCATTCCATTCCATTCCATTCCATTCCATTCCATTCCATTCCATTCCATTCCATTCCATTCCGTTCTACTCGGGTTGATTCCACTCCATTCCATTCCATTCCATTCCATTCCATTCCATTCGTCTCCATTCGATTCCATTCGATTCCATTCCATTCTATTCCATTGAATTCCATTCCATTCCATTCCATTCCATTCCATTCCATTCCATTCCATTCCATTCCATTCCATTCCATTCCATTCCGTTCTACTCGGGTTGATTCCATTCCATTCCATTCCATTCCATTCCATTCCATTCCATTCCATTCCACTCCATTCCATTCGATTCCTTTCGATTCCATTCCATTCCATTCCATTCCATTCCAATCCATTCCATTCTACTCGGGTTGATTCTATTCCATTCCATTCCATTCCATCCCATTCCAATCCATTCCATTCCATTCCGTTCTACTCGGGTTGATTCCATTCCATTCCATTTCATTCCATTCCATTCCATTCCATTCCATTCGATTCCATTCGATTCCATTCCATTCCATTCCATTCCAATCCATTCCATTCTACTCGGGTTGATTCCATTCCATTTCATTCCATTCCATTCCATTCCATTCCATTCCATTCCATTCGATTCCACTCGATTCCACTCCATTCTTTCCATTCCATTCCAATCCATTCCATTCTACTCGGGTGGATTCCATTCCGTTACATTCCATTCCATTCCATTGCATTCCATTCCATTCCACTCCATTCGATTCCAATCCATTCCATTCCATTCCATTCCATTCCATTCCATTCCATTGCATTCCATTACATTCCATTCCATTCCGTTCTAGTCGGGTTGATTCCATTCTATTCAATTCCATTCCATTCCATTCCATTCCATTCCATTCCATTCCATTCCATTCCATTCCATTCTATTCCATTCCATTCTACTCCATTGAATTCCATTCCATTCCATTCTATTCCATTCCATTCCATTCCTTTCCATTCCATTTAGTTCTACTCGGGTTGATTCCATTCCATTCCATTCCATTCCATTCCATTCCATTCCATTCCATTCCATTCCATTACTTTCCATTCCATTCCATTCCAATCCATTCCATTCTACTCGGGTTGACTCCATTCCATTCCATTCCATTCCATTCCATTCCATTCCATTCCATTATAATCCATTCCATTCCATTCGATTCCGTTCGATTCCATTCCATTCCATTCCATTCCATTCCATTCAATTCCATTCGATTCCATTCGATTCCATTCCATTCCATTCCATTCCAATCCCTTCCATTCTACTCGGGTTGATTCCCTTCCATTCCATTCCATTCCATTCCATTCCATTCCATTCCATTCCATTCCATTCCATTCCATTCTATTCCTTTCGATTCCATTCCTTTCCATTAAATTCCATTCCATTCCATTCCATTCCATTCCATTCCATTCCATTCCATTCCATTCCGTTCTACTCGGGTTGATTCCACTCCATTCCATTCCATTCCATTCCATACCATTCCATTCGATTCCATTCCATTCCATTCCATTCCATTCCATTCCATTCCATTCCATTCCATTCCATTCCATTCCATTCTGTTCTACTCGGGTTGATTACACTCCATTCCATTCCATTCCATTCCATTCTATTCCATTGCATTCCATTCGATTCCATTCTATTCCTTTCGATTCCATTCCATTCCATTTCATTTTATTCCATTCCATTCCATTCCATTCTATTCCATTGAATTCCATTACATTCCATTCCGTTCCATTTCATTTTATTGCATTCCATTCCATACCATTCTATTCCATTGAATTCCATTCCATTCCTTTCCATTCCAATCCATTCCATTCTACTCGGGTTGATTCCATTCCATTCCATTCCATTCCATTCCATTCGATTCCATTCCATTCCATTCCATTCCATTCCATTCCGTTCTACTCGGGTTTATTCCATTCTATTCCATTCCATTCCGTTCGATTCCATTCGATTCCATTCGATTCCATTCCATTCCATTCCATTCCCTTCCATTCCATTCTATTCCTTTGAATTCCATTCCATTCCATTGCATTCCATTCCATTCCGTTCTACTCTGATTGACTCCATTCCATTCCATTCCATTCCATTCCATTGCATTCCATTCCATTCCATTCGATTCCATTCCATTCCATTCCATTCCATTCCATTCCATTCCATTCCATTCCATTCCAATACATTCCATTCTACTCGGGTTGATTCCATTCTATTCCATTCCATTCCGTTCGATTCCATTCGATTCCATTCGATTCCATTCCATTCCATTCCATTCCCTTCCATTCCATTCTATTCCTTTGAATTCCATTCCATTCCATTGCATTCCATTCCATTCCGTTCTACTCTGATTGACTCCATTCCATTCCATTCCATTCCATTCCATTGCATTCCATTCCATTCCATTCTATTCCATTCCATTCCATTCCATTCCATTCCATTCCATTCCATTCCATTCCAATACATTCCATTCTACTCTGGTTGATTCCATTCCATTCCATTCCATTCCATTCCATTCCATTCGTCTCCATTCGATTCCATTCGATTCCATTCCATTCTATTCCATTGAATTCCATTCCATTCCATTCCATTCCATTCCATTCCACTCCATTCCATTCCATTCCATTCCATACAATTCCATTCCGTTCTACTCGGGTTGATTCCGTTCCATTCCATTGCATTCCATTCCTTTCCATTCCATTCCACTCCATTCCATTCGATTCCATTCGATTCCATTCCATTCCATTCCAATCCATTCCATTCTACTCGGGTTGATTCCATTCCATTCCATTCCATTCCATTCCATTCCATTCCATTGCATTCCATTCCATTGCATTCCATTCGATTCCATTCGATTCCATTCCATTCGATTCCATTCGAGATCATTCGATTCCATTCCATCCCATTCCATTCCATTCCATTCCATTCCGTTCTACTCGGGTTGATTACATTCCATTCCATTTCATTCCATTCCATTCCATTCCATTCCATTCGATTCCATTCGATTCCATTCCATTCCATTCCATTCCAATCCATTCCATTCTACTCGGGTTGATTCCATTCCATTCCATTCCATTCCATTCCATTCCATTCCATTCCATTCCATTCCATTCGATTCCACTCGATTCCATTCCATTCTTTCCATTCCATTCCAATCCATTCCATTCTACTCGGGTGGATTCCATTCCATTCCATTCCATTCCATTCCATTCCATTCCATTCCATTCCATTCCATTCCATTCGATTCCATTCCATTCCATTCCATTCCATTCGATTCCATTCCATTCCATTCCATTCCATTCCATTCCATTCCATTCCATTCCGTTCTAGTCGGGTTGATTCCATTCTATTCCATTCCATTCCATTCCATTCCATTCCATTCCATTCCATTCCATTCCATTCCATTCCATTCCATTCTATTCCACTCCATTCCACTCCATTGAATTCCATTCCATTCCATTCTATTCCATTCCATTCCATTCCTTTCCATTCCATTTAATTCTACTCGGGTTGATTCCATTCCATTCCATTCCATTCCATTCCATTCCATTCCATTCCATTCCATTCCATTCCATTCCATTGCATTAAATTGCATTCCATTCGATTCCATTCGATTCCATTCCATTCCATTCCATTCCATTCCATTCCATTCCATTCCATTCCATTCTGTTCCACTCGGGTTGATTCCATTCTATTCCATTCCATTCCCTTCTATTCCATTCGATATCATTCGATTCCATTCCATCCCATTCCATTCCATTCCATTCCATTCCGTTCTTCTTGGGTTGATTCCATTCCATTCCATTTCATTCCATTCCATTCCATTCCATTTCTTTCGATTCCATTCGATTCCATTCCATTCCATTCCATTCCAATCCATTGCATTCTACTCAGTTTGATTCCATTCCATTCCATTCCATTCCATTCATATCCATTCCATTCCATTCCATTCAATTCCACTCGATTCCATTCCATTCCTTTCCATTCCATTCCAATCCATTCCATTCTACTCGGGTGGATTCCATTCCATTCCATTCCATTCCATTCCATTCCATTCCATTCCATTCCATTCCATTCCATGGCATTCCATTCCATTCCATTCCATTCCATTCCATTCCGTTCTAGTCTGGTTGATTCCATTCCATTCCATTGCATTCCATTCCATTCCATTGCATTCCATTCCATTCCATTCCATTCCATTCCATTCCATTCTTTCTATTCCATTCCATTCTACTCCATTGAATTCCATTCCATTCCATTCAATTTCATTCCATTCCATTCCTTTCCAATCCATTTAGTTCTACTCGGGTTGATTCCATTCCATTCCATTCCATTCCATTCCATTCCATTCCATTCCATTCCATTCCATTCCATTACTTTCCATTCCATTCCATTCCAATCCATTCCATTCTACTCGGGTTGACTCCATTCCATTCCATTCCACTCCATTCCATTCCGTTATATTCCATTCTATTCCATTCGATTCCGTTCGATTCCATTCCATTCCATTCCATTCTATTCCATTCCATTCGATTCCATTCCATTCCATTCCATTCCATTCCATTCCATTCCATTCCAATCCATTCCATTCTACTCGGGTTGATTCCATTCCATTCCATTCCATTCCAATCCATTCCATTCCATTCCATTCCATTCCATTCCATTCCATTCCATTCCATTCCATTCCTTTCTATTCCATTCCATTCCATTCCATTCCATTCCATTCCATTCCATTCCATTCCATTCCATTCCATTCCGTTCTACTCCTGTTGATTCCACTCCATTCCATTCCCTTCCATTCCATTCCATTCCATTCCATTCCATTCCATTGCATTCCATTCCAACCCATTCTTTTCTACTCGGGTTGATTCCATTCCATTCCATTCCATTCCATTCCATTCCATTCCATTCCATTCCATTCCATTCCATTCGATTCCATTCCATTCCATTTCATTCCAAACCGTTCCATTCTACTCGGGTTCATCATTCCATTCCATTCCATTCCATTCCATTCCACTCGGGTTCATTCCATTCCATTCCATTCCATTCCATTCCATTCCATTCCATTCCATTCCATTCCGTTCTACTCAGGTTGATTTCCATTCCATTCCATTCCATTCCATTCCATTCCATTCCATTCCATTCCATTCCACTCGGGTTGAGCATTCCATTCGATTCCATTCCATTCCATTCCATTCCATTCCATTCCATTCCAATCCACTCGGGCTCATTCCATTCCATTCCATTCCATTCCATTCCATTCCATTCCATTCCATTCCATTCCATTCCATTCCATTCGTCTCCATTCGATTCCATTCGATTCCATTCCATTCTATTCCATTGAATTCCATTCCATTCCATTCCATTCCATTCCATTCCATTCCATTCCATTCCTTTCCATTCCATTCCATTCCATTCCATTCCGTTCTACTCGGGTTGATTCCATTCCATTCCATTCCATTCCATTCCATTCCATTCCACTCCATTCCATTCGATTCCATTCGATTCCATTCCATTCCATTCCATTCCATTCCAATCCATTCCATTCTACTCGGGTTGATGCCATTCCATTCCATTCCATTCTATTCCATTCCATTGCATTCCATTCGATTCCATTCGATTCCATTCCATTCGATTCCATTCGAGATCATTCGATTCCATTCCATCCCATTCCAATCCATTCCATTCCATTCCGTTCTACTCGGGTTGATTCCATTCCATTCCATTTCATTCCATTCCATTCCATTCCATTCCATTCGATTCCATTCGATTCCATTCCATTCCATTCCATTCCAATCCATTCCATTCTACTCGGGTTGATTCCATTCCATTCCATTCCATTCCATTCCATTCCATTCCATTCCATTCCATTCCATTCCATTCGATTCCACTCGATTCCATTCCATTCTTTCCATTCCATTCCAATCCATTCCATTCTACTCGGGTGGATTCCATTCCATTCCATTCCATTCCATTCCATTCCATTCCATTCCACTCCATTCGATTCCATTCCATTCCATTCCATTCCATTCCATTCCATTCCATTCCATTCCATTCCATTCCGTTCTAGTCGGGTTGATTCCATTCTATTCCATTCCATTCCATTCCATTCCACTCCATTCCATTCCATTCCATTCCATTCTATTCCATTCCATTCTACTCCATTGAATTCCATTCCATTCCATTCTATTCCATTCCATTCCATTCCTTTCCATTCCATTTAGTTCTACTCGGGTTGATTCCATTCCATTCCATTCCATTCCATTCCATTCCATTCCATTCCATTCCATTCCATTCCATTACTTTCCATTCCATTCCATTCCAATCCATTCCATTCTACTCGGGTTGACTCCATTCCATTCCATTCCTTTCCATTCCATTCCGTTCCATTATAATCCATTCCATTCCATTCGATTCCGTTCGATTCCATTCCATTCCATTCCATTCCATTCCATTCAATTCCATTCGATTCCATTCGATTCCATTCCATTCCATTCCATTCCAATCCATTCCATTCTACTCGGGTTGATTCCATTCCATTCCATTCCATTCCATTCCATTCCATTCCATTCCATTCCATTCCATTCCATTCTATTCCTTTCGATTCCATTCCATTCCATTAAATTCCATTCCATTCCATTGCATTCCATTCCATTCCATTCCATTCCATTCCATTCCATTGCATTCCGTTCTACTCGGGTTGATTCCACTCCATTCCATTCCATTCCATTCCATTATATACCATCCCATTCGATTCCATTCCATTCCATTCCATTCCATTCCATTCCATTCCATTCCATTCCATTCCATTCCATTCCATTCCGTTCTAGTCGGGTTGATTCCATTCTATTCCATTCCATTCCATTCCATTCCATTCCATTCCATTCGATTCCATTCCATTCCATTCCATTCTATTCCATTCCATTCTACTCCATTGAATTCCATTCCATTCCATTCAATTCCATTCCATTCCATCCCTTTCCATTCCATTTACTTCTACTCGGGTTGATTCCATTCCATTCCATTCCATTCCATTCCATTCCATTCCATTCCATTCAATTCCATTCCATTCCGTTACTTTCCATTCCATTCCGTTCCAATCCATTCCATTCTACTCGGGTTGACTCCATTCCATTCCATTCCTTTCCATTCCATTATATTCCATTCTAATCCATTCGATTTCGTTCGATTCCATTCCATTCCATTCCATTCCATTCCATTCCATTCCATTCCATTCCATTCGATTCCATTCCATTCCATTCCATTCCATTCCATTCCAATCCATTCCATTCTACTCGGGTTGATTCCATTCCATTCCATTGCATTCCATTCCATTCCATTGCATTCCATTCCATTCCATTCCATTCCATTCCATTCCATTCCATTGCATTCTATTCCATTGAATTCCATTCCATTCCATTCCATTCCATTCCATTCCATTCCATTCCATTCCATTCCATTCCATTACTTTCCATTCCATTCCATTCCAATCCATTCCATTCTACTCGGGTTGACTCCATTCCATTCCATTCCACTCCATTCCATTCCGTTATATTCCATTCTATTCCATTCGATCCCGTTCGATTCCATTCCATTCCATTCCATTCTATTCCATTCCATTCGATTCCATTCCATTCCATTCCATTCCATTCCATTCCATTCCATTCCATTCCATTCCAATCCATTCCATTCTACTCGGGTTGATTCCATTCCATTCCATTCCATTCCAATCCATTCCATTCCATTCCATTCCATTCCATTCCATTCCATTCCATTCCATTCCATTCCATTCCATTCCTTTCTATTCCATTCCATTCCATTCCATTCCATTCCATTCCATTCCGTTCCGTTCTACTCGGGTTGATTCCACTCCATTCCATTCCCTTCCATTCCATTCCATTCCATTCCATTCCATTCCATTGCATTCCATTCCAACCCATTCTTTTCTACTCGGGTTGATTCCATTCCATTCCATTCCATTCCATTCCATTCCATTCCATTCCATTCCATTCCATTCCATTCCATTCGATTCCATTCCATTCCATTTCATTCCAAACCGTTCCATTCTACTCGGGTTCATCATTCCATTCCATTCCATTCCATTCCATTCCACTCGGGTTCATTCCATTCCATTCCATTCCATTCCATTCCATTCCATTCCATTCCGTTCTACTCAGGTTGATTTCCATTCCATTCCATTCCATTCCATTCCATTCCATTCCATTCCATTCCATTCCACTCGGGTTGAGCATTCCATTCGATTCCATTCCATTCCATTCCATTCCATTCCATTCCATTCCAATCCACTCGGGCTCATTCCATTCCATTCCATTCCATTCCATTCCATTCCATTCCATTCAATTCCATTCCATTCCGTTCTACTCGGGTTGATTTCCATTCCATTCCATTCCATTCCATTCCACTCCATTCCATTCCATTCCATTCCATTCCATTCCATTCCATTCCTTTCCATTTATTCCATTCCGTTCTACTCGGGTTGATTCCATTGAGTTTGGTTCCGTTCCGTTCCGTCCCGTCCCGTCCCGTCCCGTCCCGTTCCGTTTTACTCGGGTTGATTCCTTTGCATTCCGTTCCGCTCGTTTCCATTCCGTTCCATTCCGTTCAACGCGGGTTGGTTCAATTCCATTCTATTCTATTCTATTCCTTTCCATTCCATTCCATTCTACTCGGGTTGATTCTATGCCGTTCCATTCCGTTCCATTCCGTCCCATTCCGACCCGTCCCATCCCGTCCCGTCCCGTCCCATCCCGTTCCGTTCCACATGGGTTGATTCAATTCCTTTCGGTTACATTGAATTCCATTCCATTCCATTCTACTCGGATTGATTCCATTCCATTCCATTCCATTCCATTCCATTCCATTCCATTCCATTCCAATCCATTCCATTCTACTCGGGTTGATTCCATTCCATTCCATTCCATTCCATTCCATTCCATTCCATTCCATTCCATTCCATTCCATTCAGTTTCATTCCATTCCATTCCATTCCATTCCATTCCATTCCATTCCATTCCATTCCCTTCGATTCCATTCCATTCCATTCCATTCCGTTCTACTCGGGTTGATTCCATTCTATTCCATTCCATTCCGTTCGATTCCATTCGATTCCATTCGATTCCGTTCCATTCCATTCCATTCCCTTCCATTCCATTCTATTCCATTGAATTCCATTCCATTGCATTCCATTCCATTCCATTCCATTCCATTCCATTCCATTCCGTTCTACTCTGATTGACTCCATTCCACTCCATTCGATTCCATTCCATTCCATTCCATTCCATTCCAATACATTCCATTCTACACTGGTTGATTCCATTCCACTCTGGTTGATTCCATTCCATTCCATTCCATTCCATTCCATTCCATTCCATTCCATTCCATTCGTCTCCATTCGATTCCATTCGATTCCATTCCATTCTATTCCATTGAATTCCATTCCATTCCATTCCATTCCATTCCATTCTATTACATTCCATTCCATTCCATTCCGTTCTACTCGGGTTGATTCCATTCCATTCCATTCCATTCCATTCCATTCCATTCCACTCCATTCCATTCGATTCCATTCGATTCCATTCCATTCCATTCCATTCCATTCCATTCCATACCATTCCATTGAATTCCATTCGATTCCATTCGATTCCATTCCATTCGATTCCATTCGATATCATTCGATTCCATTCCTTCCCATTCCATTCCATTCCATTCCATTCCGTTCTACTCGGGTTGATTCCATTCCATTCCATTTCATTCCATTCCATTCCATTCCATTCCATTCCATTCCATTCCATTCGATTCCATTCCATTCCATTCCATTCCAATCCATTCCATTCTACTCGGGTTGATTCCATTCCATTCCATTCCATTCCATTCCATTCCATTCCATTCCATTCCATTCCATTCGATTCCACTCGATTCCATTCCATTCTTTCCATTCCATTCCAATCCATTCCATTCTACTTGGGAGGATTCCATTCCATTCCATTCCATTCCATTCCATTCCATTCCATTCCATTCCATTCCATTCCATTCCATTTGATTCCATTCCATTCCATTCCATTCCATTCCAATTCATTCCATTCCTTTCCATTCCATTCCGTTCTAGTCGGGTTGATTCCATTCTATTCCATTCCATTCCATTCCATTCCATTCCATTCCATTCCATTCTATTCCATTCCATTCTACTCCATTGAATTCCATTCCATTCCATTCTATTCCATTCCATTCCATTCCTTTCCATTCCATTTAGTTCTACTCCGGTTGATTCCATTCCATTCCATTCAATTCCATTCCATTCCATTCCATTCCATTCCATTCCATTCTATTCCTTTCGATTCCATTCCATTCCATTAAATTCCATTCCATTCCATTCCATTCCATTCCATTCCATTCCATTCCTTTCCATTCCATTCCATTCCGTTCTACTCGGGTTGATTCCACTCCATTCCATTCCATTCCATTCCATACCATTCCATTCGATTCCATTCCATTCCATTCCATTCCATTCCATTCCATTCCATTCCATTCTGTTCTACTCGGGTTGATTACACTCCATTCCATTCCATTCCATTCCATTCTATTCCATTTCATTCCATTCGATTCCATTCTATTCCATTCGATTCCATTCCATTCCATTTCATTTTATTCCATTCCATTCCATTCCATTCTATTCCATTGAATTCCATTCCATTCAATTCCATTCCATTTCATTTTATTGCATTCCATTCCATACCATTCTATTCCATTGAATTTCATTCCATTCCTTTCCATTCCAATCCATTCCATTCTACTCGGGTTGATTCCATTCCGTTCCATTCCATTCCATTCCATTCGATTCCATTCCATTCCATTGCATTCCATTCCATTCCGTTCTACTCGGGTTGATTCCACTCCATTCCATTCCATTCCATTCCATTCCATTCCATTCCATTCCATTCCAATTCTTTCGTTTCCATTCCAACCAATTCCGTTCTACTCGGATTGATTCCATTCCATTCCATTCCATTCCATTCAATTCCATTCCATTCCATTCCATTCCATTCGATTCCATTCCATTCCATTCCATTCCATCCCATTTCATTCCAAACCATTCCATTCTACTCGGGTTCATCATTCCATTCCATTCCATTCCATTCCATTCCACTCGGGTTCTTTCCATTCCATTCCATTCCATTCCATTCCATTCCATTCCATTCCATTCCATTCCATTCCGTTCTACTCAGGTTGATTTCCATTCCATTCCATTCCATTCCATTCCATTCCATTCCATTCCATTCCATTCCGTTCCATTCCACTCCATTCCATTCTACTCGTGTTTATTCCATGCCGTTCCGTTCCGTTCCATTCCGTCCCATCCCGACGCATCCCGTCCCGTTCCGTCCCGCCAAATTCCGTTCCTTTCTGATCGGGTTGATTCCGTTCCATTCCGTTCCGTTCCTTTCCGTTCCATTCCATTCCGTTACACACGGGTTGATTCAATTCCATTCTATTACATTGAATTCCATTCCATACCATTCCATTCCATTCTACTCGGATTGATTGAATTCCATTCCATTCCATTCCAGTCCATTCCAATCCATTCCATTCTACTCGGGTTGATTCCATTCCATTCCATTCCATTCCATTCCATTCCATTCCATTCCATTCAATTGCGTTCCATTCGATTCGATTCCATTCCATTCCATTCCATTCCATTCCAATCCATTCCATTCTACTTGGGTTGATTCCATTCCATTCCATTCCATTCCATTCCATTCCATTCGATTCCATTCGATTCCATTCCATTCCATTCCATTCCATTCCATTCCATTCCATTCCATTCCATTCCATTCCATTCCATTCTGTTCTACTCGGGTTGATTCCACTCCATTCCATTCCATTCCATTCCATTCTATTCCATTCCATTCCATTCGATTCCATTCCATTCCATTTCATTTTATTCCATTCCATTCCATTCCATTCTATTCCATTGAATTCCATTCCATTCTATTCCATTCCATTCCATTCAGTTTCATTCCATTCCATTCCATTCCATTCCATTCCATTCCATTCCATTCCATTCCATTCGATTCCATTCCATTCCATTCCATTCCATTCCATTCCATTCCATTCCATTCCGTTCTACTCGGGTTAATTCCATTCTATTCCATTCCATTCCATTCCATTCCATTCCATTCCATTCCATTCCATTCCATTCCATTCCCTTCCATTCCATTCTATTCCATTGAATTCCATTCCATTCCATTCCATTCCATTCCATTCCATTCCATTCCATTCCGTTCTACTCTGATTGACTCCATTCCATTCCATTCCATTCCATTCCATTCCATTCCATTCCATTCCATTCCATTTCATTCCATTCCATTCCATTCCAATACATTCCATTCTACTCTGGTTGATTCCATTCCATTCCATTCCATTCCATTCCATTCCATTCCATTCCATTCGTCTCCATTCGATTCCATTCGATTCCATTCCATTCTATTCCATTGAATTCCATTCCATTCCATTCCATTCCATTCCATTCCATTCCATTCCATTCCATTCCATTCCTTTCCATTCCATTCCATTCCATTCCATTCGGTTCTACTCGGGTTGATTCCATTCCATTCCATTCCATTCCATTCCATTCCATTCCACTCCATTCCATTCGATTCCATTCGCTTCCATTCCATTCCATTCCATTCCATTCCAATCCATTCCATTCTACTCGGGTTGATGCCATTCCATTCCATTCCATTCCATTCCATTCCATTGCATTCCATTCGATTCCATTCGATTCCATTCCATTCGATTCCATTCGAGATCATTCGATTCCATTCCATCCCATTCCAATCCATTCCATTCCATTCCGTTCTACTCGGGTTGATTCCATTCCATTCCACTTCATTCCATTCCATTCCATTCCATTCCATTCCATTCGATTCCATTCGATTCCATTCCATTCCATTCCATTCCAATCCATTCCATTCTACTCGGGTTGATTCCATTCCATTCCATTCCATTCCATTCCATTCCATTCCATTCCATTCCATTCCATTCCATTCCATTCCATTCCATTCCATTCGATTCCACTCGATTCCATTCCATTCTTTCCATTCCATTCCAATCCATTCCATTCTACTCGGGTGGATTCCATTCCATTCCATTCCATTCCATTCCATTCCATTCCATTCCACTCCATTCGATTCCATTCCATTCCATTCCATTCCATTCCATTCCATTCCATTCCATTCCATTCCGTTCTAGTCGGGTTGATTCCATTCTATTCCATTCCATTCCATTCCATTCCACTCCATTCCATTCCATTCCATTCCATTCTATTCCATTCCGTTCTACTCCATTGAATTCCATTCCATTCCATTCCATTCCATTCCATTCCATTCCATTCCATTCCTTTCCATTCCATTTAGTTCTACTCGGGTTGATTCCATTCCATTCCATTCCATTCCATTCCATTCCATTCCATTCCATTCCATTACTTTCCATTCCATTCCATTCCAATCCATTCCATTCTACTCGGGTTGACTCCATTCCATTCCATTCCTTTCCATTCCATTCCGTTCCATTATAATCCATTCCATTCCATTCGATTCCGTTCGATTCCATTCCATTCCATTCCATTCCATTCCATTCAATTCCATTCGATTCCATTCGATTCCATTCCATTCCATTCCATTCCAATCCATTCCATTCTACTCGGGTTGATTCCATTCCATTCCATTCCATTCCATTCCATTCCATTCCATTCCATTCCATTCCATTCCATTCTATTCCTTTCGATTCCATTCCATTCCATTAAATTCCATTCCATTCCATTCCATTCCATTCCATTCCATTCCATTCCATTCCATTCCATTCCATTCCATTCCGTTCTAGTCGGGTTGATTCCATTCTATTCCATTCCATTCCATTCCATTCCATTCCATTCCATTCCATTCGATTCCATTCCATTCCATTCCATTCTATTCCATTCCATTCTACTCCATTGAATTCCATTCCATTCCATTCAATTCCATTCCATTCCATCCCTTTCCATTCCATTTACTTCTACTCGGGTTGATTCCATTCCATTCCATTCCATTCCATTCCATTCAATTCCATTCCATTCCGTTACTTTCCATTCCATTCCGTTCCAATCCATTCCATTCTACTCGGGTTGACTCCATTCCATTCCATTCCTTTCCATTCCATTATATTCCATTCTAATCCATTCGATTCCGTTCGATTCCATTCCATTCCATTCCATTCCATTCCATTCCATTCCATTCCATTCCATTCGATTCCATTCCATTCCATTCCATGGCATTCCATTCCATTCCATTCCATTCCATTCCATTCCGTTCTAGTCTGGTTGATTCCATTCCATTCCATTGCATTCCATTCCATTCCATTGCATTCCATTCCATTCCATTCCATTCCATTCCATTCCATTCCATTCCATTCTATTCCATTCCATTCTACTCCATTCAATTCCATTCGATTCCATTCGATTCCATTCCATTCCATTCCATTCCAATCCATTCCATTCTACTCGGGTTGATTCCATTCCATTCCATTGCATTCCATTCCATTCCATTGCATTCCATTCCATTCCATTCCATTCCATTCCATTCCATTCCATTGCATTCTATTCCATTGAATTCCATTCCATTCCATTCCATTCCATTCCATTCCATTCCATTCCATTCCATTCCATTCCATTACTTTCCATTCCATTCCATTCCAATCCATTCCATTCTACTCGGGTTGACTCCATTCCATTCCATTCCACTCCATTCCATTCCGTTATATTCCATTCTATTCCATTCGATCCCGTTCGATTCCATTCCATTCCATTCCATTCTATTCCATTCCATTCGATTCCATTCCATTCCATTCCATTCCATTCCATTCCATTCCATTCCATTCCAATCCATTCCATTCTACTCGGGTTGATTCCATTCCATTCCATTCCATTCCAATCCATTCCATTCTATTCCATTCCATTCCATTCCATTCCATTCCATTCCATTCCATTCCTTTCTATTCCATTCCATTCCATTCCATTCCATTCCATTCCATTCCATTCCATTCCGTTCTACTCGGGTTGATTCCACTCCATTCCATTCCCTTCCATTCCATTCCATTCCATTCCATTCCATTCCATTGCATTCCATTCCAACCCATTCTTTTCTACTCGGGTTGATTCCATTCCATTCCATTTCATTCCATTCCATTCCATTCGATTCCATTCGATTCCATTCCATTCCATTCCATTCCAATCCATTCCATTCTACTCGGGTTGATTCCATTCTATTCCATTCCATTCCATTCCATTCCATTCCATTCCATTCCATTCCATTCCACTCGATTCCATTCCATTCTTTCCATTCCATTCCAATCCATTCCATTCTACTCGGGTGGATTCCATTCCATTCCATTCCATTCCATTCCATTCCATTCCATTCCATTCCACTCCATTCGATTCCATTCCATTCCATTCCATTCCATTCCATTCCATTCCATTCCATTCCATTCCGTTCTAGTCGGGTTGATTCCATTCTATTCCATTCCATTCCATTCCATTCCACTCCATTCCATTCCATTCCATTCCATTCTATTCCATTCCATTCTACTCCATTGAATTCCATTCCATTCCATTCT